>NW_005187454.1:200506-208355 GCF_000239375.1 Pundamilia nyererei
ACACACATTTTTTAGAAATGACATTTTCTGTGATGAGCTACAGCTACCAGAACATGTATTTCTTACAATTGAAGTCATTCAGATAAATTTCTTTTGTTTCCTACATCAGCATTACTTTATCATGTACAAAATACTGAGATGTCCTGCTGAAATTGCTCTTCTCCTTCTCATATTAAGGTATCAGAAGGAGTAAATGTGTACATGACATCTCTGATTTAAAACAAACAAACAAAGATATGGCCAATACTTGTACGACTGTGTGAGACTGCACTGTAAAATGTTAATTCAAAACACTTTGGAAGCAGTGAAATGGGAAAGATGATTTTTATAAACAGACATGTGCTTTAAGATCAGCATCAGACAAAGGGGAGTTTTATTTTTAATTATTAATAATCCTACATTAAAAACCAGGAGTCAAGAGTTCAAGCAGCAATAGAGTGATGACCAGTCAAGTCTCCACAGGCACAAGCTTTATCCACACCTGAAAAGGCGTGGCCTTTTGAGACTGAAGGCCACACACCACCCAAAGACAAACGGCTGCCATTGCGAGACCAGCGGATTAGAATGAAAGGCAGAGTGATTTTTTTTAAAACCCTGACGCATTAATCTCTTCATATGTTTGCTGACATTGCACCACCTGAGCTGAGATGTTTAATAAGTCACAATCTATAAAATGTTCGACTCTGACAAATCAGTGTCGTTTTTGTTTATAAATGATTAAAGCCTGATGAAAGAAGAACTTTAGTTAGCATAATAGCACAATAAAAAGTTTAGTAAAGATCTTAAATAAAATCAAACAAGTTGATCCAAAATGATTAAATACTATGGTGATAATGTTTGAAGAAGACCAGAAAATCAGCGGCCCATTCAACAACACAAAAGATCGTTTACCTTAAAAAAGACGAAATCCAAACATGATGTAATCCAATAAATATTGCCTATGTAGCAACAGCATGCAGGAGTGAAATGTGTGTAAAGGTTTAATAGAAACCCACAGCGGAGCTGAAATAACTTCAGGTGGAACAACAGATTGTTCTTCTCGCTTCATTGCATTACTTTGCGATCCATTACTGACCTCATGTGGTCAGAACATAACATCACAAAAATACTGAGCACTGATGAGTTCTTAAAAGTCTGAACACACACTCTACACAGTTCACTTTACTAGGGTTCACTGTTTTCACTGTTGTCATGGTTTTGATGAAATGATGAGATCCTGTGGTTACTTAATCCACGCAGCTGTTTTCAGACATGTTTCAAAGATCTTGTTTATGCTAATCATCGACAGTCTGACACCTGCGACTCCCAGCTCAGAAAGTAATCTCAGTCCTTCACCGAAAAAGCCAACTCCAGCACACACACCAGGTGATGTTGCTTCACCGTTTGAAAGCAGCAGTCTGGATGGCCTCCCTCCCTCATCCCCACCTGAGAGCCAGCCGCTCTCTTTCCCTGACGTAAGTGCTAAACACGGCTCAATCCTTTTGAACGTTACCAAATGAGCCGGTTTAAGTCAGTAAAGTCTCCTCTGTCTTCACTATGGTGACACACGTCTTCTTTATTATGCTGTGTTTATACATTTTGTCTCGTGTTTTCTTTTTGTGTTTTGATATCCAGGCTCCGACCACCCTGTTAGATACCAGCGTGCTCCGCTCTAGAGCCCAGCTGGGGAAGAAACGAGCGCCGCGGACACGACCCACCAGGGCTACACGTCAGAGTGCTGCACAAGCAGAGGGTGAGGGAGGAACCACTGAGGACTGGCTCTACAGAGACTCCACAGGTTACTACTCATTACTGCTCCATAAGCCTTTGTATTTACTTTTTAGAGAGGCTAAAACATGAATAAGGTTCTAGATATGCAGACTCCAAAGTGCAGTTCTGTTGTCCATACATGCCTTTAATCTAGAGTCTCTCAAAAGTTCACCTCCCTCCCTGCACTCTCTTAACTGGCTCCCAAATCACACAAAGAACTTTTCCAACCACAACAACTTTTCCCAGGGAATAGAAGGCTTATGATGTTCCCCTAAATGCAATTTTTCCCGATAGACCGTGGACTGAATTCAGTTCCAGGAACATCAATTTCATTTATTCCAGGAATCTGATTCATAAGTCCTCACTGGGTAGTTGAAGTTTCAGGAAGTTTCAGTTTGAAACAGGAACCATTTAATATTTCTACCAGCATTTCGGTGCAAGTTGGTTTCCTTGTATTTTGTGGTGGAAATACTCGGGCTAATAAATTAACATGACGACCAGGGTTGGTTCATTTTTGTTGCGAACAATAACCAAGGGAATTTGAGATCTTTACTTGTTTTTTCCGAATTAATTTGCTTAAACCTCCCAAAGCTGAAGCCCTGTTGTGGAAATGCAAATTTAAAAATCCCTGGAGGAGCTTCTACACTTGCTGCACATAAGCTCTAGGGGGAGATTACAGGACATTTGGTGGAAAGTACCTGTTAATATGTGCTCACCGTTCGACAGAGGCAAAGGCTGAGAGTAAAGACGATGACTCAGACTCTGAGGAGAAGCCCAGAGGAGCTGATGCTGCACCGGCTGTTGCGTCGCAGCCACAGAGGGTCGCCCTGTTCCCTGGCATGGACCCTTCAGCTTTAAAGGTGAGCCAGGAACTGTGCGTTCACCTCCTGGCATTGTTTGTCATGTTGCAGTTTTATTTCACAGAGCCTTCTCTTATTTTAAACTCGCACTGACTTTTTAGCAAACTCTTTGTAATGCATCGCTTTTTCTGTCAGGCACAGCTGAAGAAGAGGGGGGACTCTGACAATCAAACTGATGGACCTGCTCCCTCTCCCTCCCAGCTGTCTCGCTCACCCAAGTCCCCTTTTCTCCCCAGGGCAGCGCGTGTGCTGCCCCCCTCTGGCGGGAAAGAAAATGGGTAAGCAACATCAGCTGAACACAAAACGTTTATTTTATACTTGAGAGAATTTGTCGACTCATCGTTTTTCTTATTTTGTAGCCAGGAGGATTCACCCCAGTGGTTGAAAGAACTGAAATCCAAGAAACGCCTGAGTCAGTATGAAAGTGAGAGCTAAGTAAATAATAAGGTGAGCTAGGTTTTTGGCTCTTCTGTGTGTCTTCTTGTTTTGTAACAAATAAACAGCAGCGGTTCTCATACTTATCTCTGTCTGTCTCCTGAAGGTTGCCTTAACAGATGAATCTGTGTGAAACAGAAGCCTTAACGTTTGACCCAGAGAGTAGGAGGAGGTTGAATCTACAGCTGCTGATGATTTTTTTTTTTTTGGTTTTTTTTAAACCCCCCACTTTTTTCCTCTCTCTCTCTTCTCATCTGGGTCGGTAAATGTGCATGGTGCCTTTTTGGGGGGGAAGTCTCTGTCCTATGGAAAAAGAAAAACGAGCATGGAGGAAAAACATCAGGCTGGTCTGCTTACTCCATTTCATGCTTGAACACAGGGGCTCCAAAACGAACTTCACACGAACACTTTAAAGAGGGACCAGGAGGAGTCGGGAAGACACAGCACCTCCTTTTCCTGGACGAGCTTCATCGCATGCTGGAGGACAATCCAGCCAATCCTTTGCATCCAGTTTCCTCTTTACTGAGCTAATGTACAGGCTAGCCATGTATGTGTTATCTGCAGAGGTTGCTGATTGGAGTCACACAAACTTTGCCATAGGATGACATTTCAGACACTAATGATTTCTGCGTATTGAGAACAAACCTCCACGGTCTTGATCGTCCACGGGGGTGCTGCTCACGTTAGTATCTGTAATCAGGAGATGTTATATTTGTATCCTCAATGATTTAACAAAGGTGGAGAACTCGTTTTGGAAAGGATGCATCACTACAGCAGAGCTGTTCACTTTGATACAGTTACACAGCCTAACAGGGGTGCAGTTGCTGCGTACTGTGTATATATTTTTTTGTGATTTATCTTTTTGTCAATGTGTAAGAGGGATGGGACAAGCAGCTTTGTATCTGTCAATCATGCACACTCCTAATCAGCACAAACACACTCCTCAGTCTTTTATAAAAACACTAATCAGCCCATCTTCCCCTTCTTTAGTAGATTGTAGCTGCGAGCATCTAATTTAAGCCATACTCACCTACTTCTCGATCATGTCCTGACAATACTGTTTTTATTTCCCAGTATGTGCAATTTCCCTTTCGTTTTTGTCACTCATTATCCATGCATGTACAATCTTTGCTGTCACATCAGGCTTGGCTCTCGCTGACTGGTTCAGAGGACCTAGATGTTGACTTACACTACTCCAGGGAAGGGGACGGTTCATTCACTACAATGTAAACGAATCCTGTAATGCACCAAACTAATGTGAACATTTGAACTTCAGCTACGCCTCATCTCCGTCTTCCTCTCCACATTTGCCATCTCCCTACTTTCTCCACGCTTCAGTAAAGCACTTTGTCACTTGACGCACTACAGCACAGACACCCACCCACCACCACCCCTTCCCCTCTGGTCTCATCTTCTGTATCGTCGGCCTGCTCGTGCAATGCAAGTGAATGTGTTGATCGAGGCTTCAGAGTGATTGTCCCTGGTGTGTATGTACATGGATGTTTTACTTTGTCATAAAATTCAAGGGTTAATTTTTATGCCCTTTTTTTTTTTTTTTTTTTTTAATTCAAAAGGAAAGGTCTATATTGCACTGTGTTGTACTGGCCAGTGTCCTAAAGTGAATAAATTCTTAATAAAATATACTTGACTTGTGTCACAGCCTCATGTAACATGAAAAACTGCATTCTTCTGGGTATTTCTTGAATCAAGTTACTTATTTTTAGTACACAAAGGCACGAGGAACTCTTGTGTAGTTGGGATTGGGTAAATGAGTGTGTGTGTGTGTTTATGCTGAGTAGGGCCGTTTGCTGAATCCTCTTGGCTCTCTCTCTGTGTGCCCACACACAACGCCTGCTGGCAGCCAGGCAGATAGGCAGGGCAGCGTGTGCCAACACAGCTGCCTATTGAGAGGCAGCGTTACGGACACAATGTGAGCGACAGACTTGCTGTATCAACAGCTCCCCCTTTTCTGCTGTTGTGGCCAGAAATAAACCATAAATACCCCCCCCCACCATCCCTGCGGTCTAATGGCTCAACCCCACCAAACACCAAGTGGCAGCGAAAAAAGAGGGACACTACAGCTTCCTAGCAGGCATACCCAGGTAAAAGCCTCCTACTGGACACATACTTATCAATCACCATGGTGTAATAATGCCATTGCAAAGGAGTTCAGTGGTGCTGCACCGGGGAAGACTCAGGTTTGGTGGAGTTTGTTATTAAGTATTGCACATGATGAAGAAAATGTGTGTTCATACTCGAAAAACAAACTCTTATCAGGTAAATTATTACTGCTGAGGCTTAAAAAAAGTCCTCCTGCTCAAGGATGTATTCTACAATTGTAGCTTAGACATTAAGCTTCTCTCGTGTGTGTGTGTGTGTGTGTGCGCGCGCGCGCGTGTGTCCATGTATATGAATGTGTGACGGACGGTGCTTTTTCTATGTGTGTGCTGCTGCCAAAAAGTGGAGGAGCAGTGGATCAGGAGGATGTCGGAGCAGCAAAGTGCCCCGGAGCAGCTAGCTGCTGGGAAGAGCCAGGGTGGAGCTGGAGCCACATACAAGGTACTGGAACAACTTGGTTTGCTCATAGAAGAACTGCTCCCAGGGTTCACCTTTATACAGGTGTATTTCGCTGCCCAGCTATTGGTCACAGATGTACCTGCATCATCTGCTGAACCTGACAGTTTGAGTTATTTTTAAGCTCAGCCTATGTCATGTCTATTTTCTATATGGAGGCTGTTATCTTAAGCTCCCAGGGGAAACTGAAAGGAGTCTGTGTTAGTTTATGGAATGCCTTTTGTTTCTGTGTTTCCAGGTGGTGCTGTTTGAGTTTGAAAATTTCCAGGGCTGCAAGGCAGAGTTTTCTGCAGAGTGTAAAGATGTGACAGAGAAGGGACTGCAGAAGGTCAGCTCTGTGATTGTTGAGTCAGGACCGTAAGTAATGCCGCATGTGAGATTATTCATATAAGAAAATGTAGAAGATAACTTGTTAGGCAAGCTTGTCATGCTGGTAAACTCGGATCTTCTCTTTTCCCCTCAGCTGGGTGGGTTATGATCGGCATGGGTTCACAGGGGAGCAGTTTATTCTGGAGAAAGGAGAGTATCCACGCTGGGACACCTGGACCAACAGTCAGAACAGCTACTCCCTCTTGTCTCTAAGGCCACTCAAAGTGGTGCGTGACTAGTTCACATACAAAGCTCATGATGCAGTCACACAGATATGTGAAGAATATTTGACACGAGCTGTTTACACGTAACCTTTGCCCGTTGTATTTTTACCTCCTGACACATTTTAAATGATTGCCTTACTGAATCAGTGTCTACAAACACACGCACACATTCAGACTACACCCTGGTGACATTTGTGTCATTTTTGTGTTCAGGATGGTGCTGAACACAAGCTGCACCTGTATGAGAATCCAAGTTTTACTGGCAGAAAGATGGAGATCGTTGACGATGATGTGCCCAGTTTGTGGGGCCATGGTTTTCAGGACCGTGTAGCAAGCATCAAAGCTCTCAATGGAACGTAAGATCCTCAGCGCACCCTTATCTAAACCACATCGCACTGCCTTCTGGGTGTTTTTCTGCGACACACCTCACATTTTGTCTGTTTCTCCTTCCTCCAGATGGGTTGGCTACATGTACCCAGGCTACAGGGGTCGGCAGTTTGTCTTTGAGCGAGGAGATTTCAAGCATTGGAATGACTGGGAGGCCCCCGCTCCCCAGATCCAGTCTGTCCGACGTGTGCGAGACATGCAGTGGCACAAGAGGGGCTGTTTCATCGTTCCCGACCCTGCCCCGGCTCCTGATCCCGACCCTGCCCCAGCACCTCCTGCCCCTCCTGCTACAGCTGGAGCCAGCTGAGCAGGACCCTCGCCTGCCTCCCACAGCCTTCCCCACGCTGCCGACAGTGCCTGCCCTCTGCCTTAACCTAACCACGGCAAACGCTGCTTGTGCCCAGTGAGGAGTGCCATGTATGTATCAGTGGCAAATAAAAGTTGTTTGACCTGGAGTTTATTGGTGATGTTGTACTTCAAGTCAAGGTGGAGATGGCTTTAACTAAAGGTTTGGAAACAAAATAAAAACACTATCAGAGATGTCACACTGACATCTATGTGGAGATAATGCAGCCTACATCTGGCAGATATTTTTCCTCGAGATAAGCTGCAGATGTGTGCCGCTTTCATTGCATGTGTTTTCCTATTCTAGTCAGACAGCTGAAAACCTCATCAAGCATTAGGAACACATGACTTATTCAATGCATATGTGGATACGCGTTTGCCTAACAGAAATGGAAATGATGTCATGCTGTATGTATGCTTGCTATTAAAACAGAGTGCGCTGCATTCCCTTCCCTTAGTCTTCATTGTGCATTTGGTGGTTAATGGTCACAAGGTGAACACTGAGAGCATGCAGTTACTCCAGTGTACCTATTTAACACTATTATACTAGTGTTAAGTTCAGGTTTAGCATAATAAGAGAAAAAAAATCAGTCCAAATGTAAAAGCACACATGCATGCGGTTTTTAAAACAAAACACACTTTTCCCTCACAACACTGACTGGAGCATTTTCTCTATTTTTCTACAAAGTGCAACGTTTTAATCATGTAAAAGAGGGAGAGCAGAGATAAGAGACACAGACCTGAAGTTTATGCATAATACTTGCAGAAAACATGCAGCTGATCATCAATAACTCAATCATACACGATCATGAGAAGATTCTGGCAATTTCTGCCTCAGCATCGTTTCCCTGGACTAGAATTTTCACTTAAACATGAGGCTTTCAAACACACACACACACACACACA
>NW_005187454.1:208750-212987 GCF_000239375.1 Pundamilia nyererei
GTTCTAATGATTGGATGTAACTGTGTTACATTATCTGTCTGTGTAATGTGTTCCCTGAAAGAGTCGTGTTTGTGTTTCGGAAATACAAGTCGTATACAATATTTTCAAGGGTGGAACGTTTGTACAGCATACATCTTTATTGACTTTGAATATATTCCATCCACTTTGTGCAATGTACCAGTACCACTGGCAGCGGAGTCATGCTGTACCACAGGATGATGCTATCACCATGCTTGACTTTGAGTAGAGCATTTGAAAGACTGACCTTTGCTCCCATAACCATACATTTTGTTATTGTGGCAGAAAAGCTCTCTGTCTTTGTCTTGACTGACCATAAAACTTCCAGAAGGAAAAATTTAGTTTGTACATTTGGGCAGCTGCAAATTACAGTTGAGCTTGATGGTGTTGATTTTGGAGCAGGGCCTTCTTCTTTGGTTGGTTACCACTCAGTCCATGGCGAGGTAAAACTGGCTTCCTGTAGACAGTCACGCTGGGGTTTCAGCAGTTTCCGGTTCATGACAGATTTGATCCTTTGTGGTTTCTGAATTGTTCTAGGCCATTGTGAACAATTTCCTCTCATCTGAGGGTGACAGTTTGGGTGTTCTTTCAGACCTTGGCAAAGTGGTGTCACACCTGATTAACTGTTAGCTCTAAGAGATCTTCCCAGCTTGTGTAAATCTAGCTTTCTTTCTTAGATCTTCACTGAGCTCCTTGGACTTTTCCATTGTTCTGAGTATTGTCAGTCCAATGAGTGCTGTCAAATAAATCCTTTTCATGTTGGCAAAGACAATCTGCATACAGATGAGGACAGAATTATTCGCCACACAGTACAGAAAAAGTCTGGCAGAAGTAGGAACCAAACAATTTCAAAGACTCTGGAAAGAAAACTAACAAAGATGTACCTAAAAACCCAGAACAACTGCCAAGACTCTAGTGAATGACTTAGCCAAACCAGCAATTGTACTCTGAAAGAGGGCAATCACTAGAAGCCTGCACGGGAATGGACTGCAACGTTATGGACCAAGAAAAACTCCACATATAGTGTCAAAGTTCGAGATTCGAGACACCATCAAAGCTGGTTGAGAACAACAGGGCTAAAGTCCTGTGGGACCAGCAGCTGCTGGTCAACCAACCAGACACAGTGGTAGTTAATAAAAAGCAGAAGACTGCAGTTGTGATAGATGTTGCAATCCCAGCAGACAAAAACATCAGGAAGAAGCAGCATGAGGGAGCAACAGGAGCAGAATTGGAAGGTAAGTTCTAAAATGGTCCAAAATGTTCCTGGTAACAGGAGCATTGGGAGCTGTAACAACAATACTAAAAGAGTGACTTCAACAGATTTCACGCACAACAACAGAGGTCTCTCTCAGTAGGGAACTTATTATAAGCAATTCAAATTCAATTTCTTCTTCTTTATTCTTGGACACTAATAAAGTTGCTTAGCATGATTCACAGTTCAAAATAATCCTTATTTATCATATACCGTGTCTTGGTTCAGCCTCATATGTCCCTTTAAGGTCCCTGAAAAGCTGCAGCTTGGTATTGTAATTCTGCAAAGGCTCTTGGCCACCGCTGAAACAGACCATCAGGCAACACCACAAAACCTCAAACCCAAAAATCTCAGCTCCAGTTCATCTGCTGTCCGTGGTGATGCATGCACATTATGATCTCATTAAAATGTTTCCTTTTAGCAACACTAACAATAAAAAGATCACCTCGATAGCATGATGCTTCATTTCAAGCATCCATTTGAAATCCCACTGTGGTGAAAGTACCGATCTTAATGATAATAATAACAAACACACCTAATAAGAGCACATTTTTAGTAGGAAATCACTCTAGTTTGATCTGAATCACTGTGAACAATATAAAGTAGATGTAAAAAAATAAATAAATACGAGTATAGAGTATAAATAGAAGTGTCAAAAACTTTGTCCCAAAGTATAAAAATGTTAAAGATGGATTGTTATGGCGCTGTTTTATTGCTCCCAGTAGATGGTCAGCAGGTTTAAGTCATAAATCCATTCTTTAGAGCTGCTGTCTTTCTTTGCAGCCAGCAGCATTACCATCTGCCTTTATTTGATTTGATTTTTTTAACACCATACAGTAAAAAAATAAAATTAAATCAACTCAAACATATGGAAATGTTCAGCAGCAACTCTTCTGTTATTCACATCCCTCCAGCACAGTAAAACCCATCTTTTACCGTCCTTCTCTCTCTCACTCTCCCTGCTCATTGTAGGTGTGGGTCTCTTGGCACTGTTTGTGCTGAATCATGAGGACATCAAACAATGACTGGCTGGACAAAACTGACTACTAATGAAATAACTTTGTGGGAGTGTGACACTCCGGGGTGGGGTGGGGTTGGGTGGGGGTGCACAGTGACCCCTGATTTCATTCTGCTGGGCCTATGGCAGGCCGATCTGCCGGCCAGCTTGGACACTCTCGGTGCTGTTGGCAAAGTTTCCACCCCTGGGCGTCCCGTATATATTGAGCTCATTGTGCCATCACAAACACACTGGCACAGACAGGTACTGGTAAGGGGATCATGTCCGTCACGCTGTATTTTATAATTTTTTTTTAAATATATATATTTATCAGTATTTGTCTTCTTTTTGCCACTGTAATTTAGGTTAAATCTTAGAAACTTAGAACAATAACAGCAAACAGAATCAATCAACAGCTTCTCAGATTTTAGAAAAAGCTGCCAAGAAAAAATATTACAGAAATACCTCAAAATTATTCAGAATTATACTTTTACCTGTTTCTTTTCAGCATCATCCTTATCCATTCAATATGGCCACAGACCACCAGAGTCCTGCATCCAAGCAGCAGCAGCCAGGCACCAGTGCGTTTAAGGTGAGGGAGGACAGGCGCACACTGGCAGCAAGACCAGTTCACATAAGTTCACATGAAATCTGTGCACTCCGTATTTGCAATTGTTTATCTTCCAAAAAAACACAACTCCTTTCATCAGCTAAAAAAGAAGAAGAAATTTTTCCTCTTTTCCAGCTGGTTATCTATGAGCAGGAAAACTTCCAGGGACGCTGCCATGAGCTGACTGGTCCCTGTAACAACCTTCAGGAAGCAGGCGTGGAGAAAGTGGGCTCCATACTGGTGCTGTGTGGACCGTGAGTGTGGGTCAGAGACAGACAGAGAAAACTAGCAAATGACCAAAAAAAGAGGGAATGGCATAGAGAAAAGCAATCACATTTAATGTGTGATAAGCAGACAACCAACCATCTTTCCAGCTGAGCCCCTGCATCAATCACAGCCCCATTTGTTGTTGTTGTTGTTGTTGTTTTCTGTCTTCTCAGATGGGTGGGATATGAGCAGGCCAACTGTAAGGGGGAGCAGTATGTGTTTGAGAAGGGCGAGTATCCTCGCTGGGATTCCTGGACCAACAGCAGGCGTAGTGACACCATTGTTGCATTCCGCCCCATTAAAGTGGTAAGAGAGATTTACAAATTTATACCTCCATCCCATAATCAGCTGCTTCACATCTCACCCTTGGCTTGATTTGTTTTTCTTCTGATTTATCAGGACAGCCAGGAGCACAAGATTGTCCTTTATGAAAACCCCAGCTTTGCAGGGAAGAAGATAGAAATCATAGATGATGATGTCCCCAGCTTTCACGCACACGGCTACCAGGAGAAGGTCTCTTCTGTTCGGGTCCAGAGTGGCACGTGAGTCCATCCTCTCAGCAGGTGCTGTATATCATAGAAATAGCTGCCACATGCCCTTTGACCTCTAATTGGCTAACATTTGTTTCCCCTCTCTTTGCTTGTGGTGCACCAGCTGGGTGGGCTACCAGTATCCAGGCTACAGAGGCTATCAGTACCTGTTTGAGAAGGGGGAGTACAAGGACACCACTGATTTCGGAGCCCAGATTCCTCAGATCCAATCAGTCCGGCGCATCAGAGACATGCAGTGGCATCAGAGGGGTGCCTTTCATCCCGTCAACTAAGCTTGTGACTCTCTCCTGTCAGGAATCCTGACCTCAGCATCCTCTGCTCCCTTTCTGGCAACAAACCCTTTGACCTTCATTTACCACCACCATGCAGCATTTTGATATCAGCTGAGGCAGTAGTAACAATCTTTGAAGCAAACTAATAAATCCTCATTGCTTACATTTGACTCAATCATGGGATTGTCTTCTGTTTTTCCCCTCCACACAAGTCCTTCAGACTGCAACACCTGAAAAACAGACACCACCAATGCATCTAAACTGTGCTTA
>NW_005187454.1:214244-256400 GCF_000239375.1 Pundamilia nyererei
GAGATGTCTCTGTTTTCTTTTCTTTTTCCCCTCTGCACAGGTCACAATGCTGATGATGTGGCAGAAACTGTTTTGATGAACGTCTTGCGAGGGGACATAGCTCGGCTGCGCCGCTGCACCACCATCTCAACGGACAGCGAGAACGAAGGGGTCGTGCCACGCTGCAAGCCCCTTAAATACGCTTATGAAAAAGAGATTGTTCTGTATGCTTACTTCAAGAAATTAGACTACTTTTCTACTGAGTGTATCTACTCTCCTAATGCTTACCGTGGCTATGCAAGAACCTATTTAAAGGATCTGGAGAGTGTGAGGCCCAGTTCGATCATGGACGTTATTCACTCCGGTGAGAACCTGTCTGTGCGCGAGGGGGTAAAGATGCCTGTCCAGGGAACCTGCAGCCGGTGTGGCTACATCTCCAGTCAGAAACTGTGTAAGGCATGTGTGCTGTTGGAGGGGCTGAACCGAGGTCTGCCAAAGCTGGGAATAGGCAAACACCACCGCTTCCATGATAAAATCCTCTCCCAGCAGCCACTTACAGAGGAGGAGGAGAGAAAGCTGAAAGCAGTAGACTTTTGAATCATAAATAATGTTTTTTTTTCCTTTAGAATAAATGACATTTGTTGTCTTTTATAGGAGAGCGATCAAATCTTATCTTTCCATTTCATATCATTGAAGTATTTATTGACTGTTTATATGGAATTTTAATTTGAAATGCTATGTAGACTTTTTACACTTTATACAAAAGTGTGTGACCAGCTGCTTTTGTTGTCATTTGCCATCTAAAAAAAGACACATTTGAAGGTGCATTTACTTTATTTTTGTATGTCCCAGTGTACCAACCTTTGGGGAAGGGTCTGATAACAGTTATGGTCATACTTCAAAGTATTTTATGATCTATAATAAATGCATTGATCTTTATCTTAAAACTTGTCCCAAAAACTTGAGTATGCAGTCTGATTTGTTGTGCCTTTCATGATTCTAATGGTATAAAGTTTATTCTTCTCCGAGGTTATGTGAACAGATATGCACTACATGATCTAGAAGGTTTATAAAAAATCACGGTTGCTTATACAGCCATGACATTATTTGGGTATTTGGAGATATTTATTTTAAACGTGTAATTCCGGTGTTTGGCCGCTAGATGTCCCTCATCACCGCCATTCAGTCGGCGCGCGCCCTGGAAAAGTACACACATTGGTACACACACACACACACACAAACTGCCGCGCGTTCACGAGAGCCATCCTGACTGACCAACTTCCAGGGCAGCAGTGCTGGTGAAGTTTGAAGGGGAAAAGTCAGATTTCACAAACCATCCGGAAGGTCGCGAAACAAAAAACTGACGCAGTCCACAACTAGGCAGCAGCTATGGACGATTTAGGTAAGTTATGAGGGTTTTTTTTTTTTCCATATGTGGGTTTTCTGCCCCCAGTTTGGAGCGGATAGCAGGGTGGAGGGGTAGTCAACGTTACGAAGAGATTTTATGCTGGCTGTTTGTCCAATGTAGCTTTCTTATCCAGGGAAACTTGCGAATACCTGACAGAAATGTTACAGTGACGAGCGAAAGAGTGAATGTTGTACCGACTTGACTTTCTCCTCACACTGTTGTAAAATAAGCAGCCTAGTAGGTTAGCAGCTGGACATCGCTAGCCTTTAACTCTACCTACTTTTTAACTCTCCCTCTCCGAGGTGAAGCGAACGTCTCTGGCAATACCACGCCGCCCTGCTCGTCTAAATCAAGGTCTTTTTTTTTATCAGTATGTGTGCCGGAGGGAGGAGTTATTTAATGACATTTTGACATTAAGCCTTAACATTACCTTCTCAACTTTTGCCCCAAGGCTACTCATTCCAGCTTTGAAGTGGTAGAGTCAACAGGCCTCCCTGTACAATGTGTGCTCAGCCCTGGCCTGGCTGACTTCTAGTGATCCTCCAGTGTGACAAACTGAACTTGCAGGGATGTATAATTACTTGGTATACTGGTACACTTTATCGTTTTATATCAAAAACTAAAAACTGAGGTATAGGAAGCGGAAAGATCAGGTCTGAAAACTGTTTGATTAGACATGTGCAAGTTGAGAAATGCTGTAACAGTTGGACAATCAGTACATCTTTAGGGATCTCCTGATTGGGAAATTCTATGCTGATAATGAGCTCATATTCAAACATGTGTTTATTTACCTAGCAAACAAACCTTCATCATAAGAAATAACTCTGTGCTGATGGAGACTTTAAACTGTCTTTAAACATTTGTCACACACCAGATCAAACTGGCCTCTACCATTAGGCCGATATCTTGATGTATCCCTGACAATTTTGCACAGGAAAATATACAACATGTTTGTTAATGGCCGAATGTCATTTCCTCTTAGCTGCTTCACATGTCTGTCATGACTCTTTGTGCATTTTCTGTTTTAGTTTTGTGTTGGGAGACACTGTCTCTTAATAGAGACTGTAACTTGTAGCTGAGGCTTTTTTCAGTGTCTGTTAATATAACTGTTATTTCTGGACTGGTGTGGCATCCCCTTGTATTACTAATTTGATCATCACAAGTCATGAAAAAACAGTGATGTCATCAAATAGCTTGTGGATGACTTTAACTGGTTAATTTTATTTCTTTTAATAATTTAATCAGTTTTATGAATCCTTTCATCGGTACTACAGGTTTTATCTGCCTTTTATCAACGCCAGTTCTCCTGACGTTACCAGCTTCATCTTTTTTTTTTTTCTTGTTCTACTTTGGCCCCACTTTTAACCTTTGACACGCAACGTCTGAGTTTCTAATTATGTTACACTTTTAGCAGCTGGCAGGTTTCTATATTTGCATTACTAATTCAGTACTTGTGAAAAACTTGTTTCACCAGTCAAATATCTGTAGGAATCTTCTGATCTCTGAAAGTAGACCAGCAGTGAAATGGATTTGCGAATTGTTTAAGTGGAGAGATGATGGGCCGCATTTCCCATTTGTCTGTTGTGAGAATACCTCAAGGAGCCATTAGACACTCTCGCTGCCTTATGAGGCTGAAAGGATTGATTGTTGGTTGAGAGGGAGCCTGTAGGCTCGCTGAAGGGCTGACAGAGGGGGCGAGGCTGCTGAGGAATTTCGACCATCACTTTCTGACACGGTCCAAGGCCGAAAACTCTCTGGGTCACGACTCGCCTCCTGTCGCTACTATCTGAGAGAGGGATGTTGCTTTCACACTGTCTCATTAGAATATGGGTACCCTAGTAATTGCAGGCACTGTTTAAAAAATTTGACCTTTGGGGTTTGGTTGCTTAACAATCGCAGTCATCCTCCATCCTCCCTAAATACACAAAAACAAGTCAGTGTAAATATTTTTAAATATCACATCACTGAGGTTTACTCTACTGCTATTTACCTGCACCTGCAGGTCCTGATATTCAGGGTCACTGTTTGAATACTATGTTTGTGTATAGTGATCTGGTGTTGCTCACTGCTCGAGGTAGAGAATTCCATCAACAGATTGTAAGCATTCTTCCCATTTGTTCCTCTGAGTCAGATTTTTCCAGAGGACCTGCTTGATCTGTGAGTTAGCACAGATCATACAGCACAAACTAGAGATGGGATCACAACAACCATGAGGCCAAAGATTTCCCGGACTACACCCATAATGGAAAATGTTGTTTATACACCAGATGTAGATCCTTAAGGGGAGTTACAAATACATTAACAATGCAAAAGGCTGTGTGACGGGGGCGTAAACACACATAAACACCTGCCAGGGTGTTCATAGCCATCTCGGTTGTAATTACTGCTGGAGTAGGTGAATCAGGGGTCGTGTTTGGCCATGATAACAGACAAACAGTCATACTGTTGTGGCTGGTTACCAGGTGGCAGCCAGGCTTAGCCTTCACTTCTGATGTGGCCAAGGGGGCGGCGACTCATGCAGATGTGGCTCTTAAACCACATGTGACGTAGTGTCCTCTCTGTTGGCTCTGTTGTGCTGCATTTCATGTTTGTGGGGTGTGTGCAGCTAACATTCAGCTCTCTGTGAATTCCTGACGATTGTGTGACATTCAGGCAGACTGACCTCACTCAGTGAGCTGAAAACCCCCTGTTCTACCTCTGCATGTTAAGAATGCGCATACTGACCTAATACGCACACATGCAGTATGCTCAATGGTCACAAACAAAGTGAGAATAATATTGAGTAACAGAATGTACTTTTTGCTTGCAGTTTCCCATTGAATGGTTTATTTGTTAATTACTAGAAAATCAAACGGAAAGATTAGTGACTGGACACAGAAGGGAACTTCTCCTATTTACTGCATTCTTGTTAAATATATTATTTTAAAGTACAACAGAAACTATAATTCCAAGGGCCTAAAGGCAGCTTCTTCATTTTTAGACTTTGTTTTGCAAAATCTAGGGTCACTCCCCAAAGCTGTTAGTACTCAACATAGCTTTTTTGAATATATGTCCACTTACTCAAATTGAAACCAAACTAATGTTGGCAACCAGGATCACTAGGAGTCCTTTTGTTTGTTCGTCCACAGATAATGTCAGTATGTGTACACTCCCATATAAAACCTTGTTTTCTTAATCCAGGGCTGACCAAGTAAAACATTGACGCAGTTTCTTATGATTCTAATTTTCATTTACAGGTCCTTCTAGTAAAGCTTAATAATATTTAACTTTAAAAAAAACAACACTTTTTTTTTAAATTTCAGAGAGACCACTTCATCCCCCGTGTAAAGCTTTTCAATTCAGTTTTACTTTATTTACATAACGGCAAGTTACAACAGCAGTCACCTGAAGGAGCTTTATATTGTAAGATAAAGACCTACGGTGATACAAAGAAACCCCCAAATATCAATTGACTCCCTATGAGCAAGCGCTGGGTGACAGAGAGACGATCCAGCAGGACCAGGCTCTGGGAGGGGCAGCCATGTGCTGCGAGCGGTTCGTGGAGACGGGAGGAAGACGGGACCAAAGACGGACTTCTTGAGGCATCCTGAAATCCCAGCTTGTGCTGATTGATCAGTTCAGTTCTTGGAAAAACTGCAAGACTGGTTACATAATGTATAGGTCTTGAGGTTTTGTAGACATGACAAATAACTGTGTGATGTTACCTTGTCTACCATTTTTCATATGTAAGACCATGTGACGAAGGCCCCAGTCACACAGTCCACAACTGGTCAGTAGGTGAAGGATTCCTCTGAAGTGATTGATTGAATGACTGATTGATAATAGACAACTGAAGTAGGCAGCTGTAGAAACCAGGGATTCTACTGGTATTTCTCTGAAATCCACCTGAAGGATGCCTGCGTAATCCGGACCTTGCAAAAATAAAGTCACTGTTTGTACCAAGCCAAAGAGAGACTTATGAGAGAAGTTTCTCTGTTACACAGTGCACAACACTTTCTTGCAACGATGTTACTATTTTTGAAACTGCTTACCGTACTTCATTCCTCCACAAATTTGAGAACCAAGTTGAACTTCTTTAACCTTACTGTGGTGGTGGAGCAGTTTTCTTTGTTTTTGTGTGTGGTTTATTTTTCCTTTTGTTTTTTGTTTTTAAATGCACGGTCTATACTTTAGCCATGTAGCTTAAGGTAATGCTAAAAAAAAAGCTAGTTGCGGTGAGGGTACCACTACAGTACTGAAGGTGACATGAAAATACAGGAACATCCATCTAGTCCTTGCTTCACATTTTTCTCAATTACTCTGTGACCTCAGTAAACACTTTCCTGATGTCTTTGTGGCCTAATTACCAGTTTCAGGTCATGTTGAATAAAAAAAAAGAAGCCTAATGTGTTCATGATTAGAGTAAGAAAGGAGAATTATGCAGGATATGCTTATTGGCTCAGTGTGTGAGTTACATGTCCGTTCCCACTGAGCATGTGGTTTCACTGTCAGATCCAACTCATCACAACCTATTTCAAAACACACAAGATAGAGCTGACGAAAACACTCATTCAGAGGCTTCATAGCAGGACTTGACTTGACATCAAGTGACTGTTGACTTGTCTTCATTGGTGCCCCGTATAATCCAGAATCAAATTTAATTTTTCTTCTTTCCCAATGTTGCCAAGTGCTTGCTCATAGGGGGTCGTCAGATTGTTGGGGTTTTCTATATATTATTGTAGGGTCTTAACCTTCCAATGTAAAGTGACTTGAGCTTACTGTTGTTGTGATTTGGTGCTGTATAAAAAATAGAATTGAATAAGTCACGGAGAGAGAGCGGTTTTCTATAGGAAAACAAAGCTTTGGGTTTTGTAACTTTGAAGATCGTCTACATGCGTGAAAAGCCATGTGAAAACTTAAATGAAAGGGGAAAGCCCTCAGAGCATTACATGGCCACTTTAAAGGAAGGATAAACATGGGCTATCTTTGCAAAGAATCTGAAAAGAAGCTGCAGAGGAGAGGTGCTCTTTATTGCTTAAAGGCAGACTTTAAAAAAGTGGGAGCCACTCGGCTTCGTTTCGCAGACATAATGAGGGCCATGTGGTTGCTCTGTGGAATGAAACACAGCGACACCTTATAAGAATGCCTTTGGTAAACACACAGTAGTCCTGTAAGATTTACTGTAACAATAACTGTTGATCACCTTGAAGAGGAACGCCTTATTCTTGAGACAATCATAGGAGTTGGCTGAGATGTGAGGCAGCTGTCTTAAATGTTTACAGCGTTTACGCAGCATACCAAAAACTCTTAGGTCTTTAGTGGTTTCTGTGTCCTAGTAATTCCACAGCAGAGTTAGTGTTACCAGACTAGCTATCATCACCCCTTGAGGGCTGCAAGGTTGGTGCATACCATCCCTAACCAGTGGGCTTGCCTGCTAGGCTAGAGAGAAGCTCCCGACTGTAAATCAGCCGTGTTCCCGAGCTCCACACCCATCCTGTTCTGGGTCTGGGGAAGAGCTGCGTGGCTGACCTCATCGCTTGGGCAACAGAGCCTGCCCCACATCCTCAGGAAACAGAGGAGAAAAACAATGAGCAGAGTCAGCACTGGGGGCAGCTGGGGGGCCTTCAGTCTGTGATCCTGCTGCTCGAACAGCCTTTCCACTATTAAATGCTGTTGTACGATACTGTTCTTTCCACTCACAGCAGCCTTCAGTCCCTTCCTCTTCCCTCCCTGCCATACTGTTTCCATGCCTTCACTGTTCCCCACTCTTGTAACTTCTCTCGGAGAATAGTGCTGATTATTTTCCTAACAGGTCTGGGTAATGTAGTAGGAATCTGAGTCGCTGCTGTATTCTTCCAACATTACTGAAGCCGGGGACCTCCGGGGCATATCGGGGGGTTTCCTGGCTTTGGAAAAAATGGGCCTTTTGGGGGTGGCAGCGCACCTAGGAATAATTGCTCTGTCTATAGTAAAGGCAAAGAGCTTCTACTGCCTTATGTAAGGGAAGCGGGTGCATTTTTCTGTTATTCCTGCCTATGTGATCAACAAAAATGTATTTTCTACTTAAGTAAATGAAATCCAGCTAAAAAAATATTACTGTCCTGTTGTTATTCCTTTGGGGGGATAAGCTTGCTTATTCAGGGGTTAGCTGTCAGTAAGTCTCTGGAGAGGGGAATGTGTTTCCTTAAGCGGAGCAGGGAATCTCACTTCTTTTCTAAAGAGTAATTATGCTGTCATTACGTTTTGTTTTAGTCCATATTTTGTTACTAAGACTGAAACAAACACTGATACTCTGACGGTGACAAAATGATTTCCAGCTTTCTTGGTTCCAAACTAAGAGCTGCAGTCTGTAGTAAACATGCTGCCTTCAGCAAATGTCGACACATGAGTTTGAGAGCTGCTCAAACCTGATGAAGTGAAGAGGTGTTGGCAAAGAAGGAAAAGACGACGTGTAGCATAATAATAATGATGATGATGATGATAATTTGAGTTCTATAAATGCTGTGTCATTTATATACAAGCTTTTCTTGTATGAACTGATAAGATTATCAGTAAATTGTAGTCAATTTTCTTTATATCTCTGCTGGGACTCTTTTCTTTGAACTGCTATTTTTCTCCATTCAGTAGTTTTTCTTTAAAACTTGATCTTTTTTTTTTTTTTTTGCACATTTCCTTTTTTCTCCACTTCTCCAGTGAGTGTCTGAGTTTCATGGTTTCATCGTCATCAGGGTTTTCCCTGCATGCAAAATCTTCACAATTGTACAGTTTGAAAACATGAACCTCTATATGCACAGTTTTATGAATATGGTCCCAGATCAGGTGATGTGGAGACGCTTCACCTACTGAAGCTTAAACCAGAGTGTGTCAGAGTTTCACTAGTGTTTGTGATTTTAAAAAACTGATATGAGGCTCAGCCCAACAGTTCTGTCTCATGTAGACATTTAAAGTGAAATACATCATAACATTTAGAGTAACTTTACTGCTGTAATTATTGCTTTTACAGCTAAGTTTAATTAAATTTTTTTTATGTTATTAAAAAACTAGTGTGAATGAAACGGTAGTAGGATTATATTCATACACAAAAGCTGACTTGCAACTACAACTTGATTATATGGGAAGATGAGAAAACCACCAAGTGTACATATGAGGTTAAAGTAATATAATAATTACTTATTCACAAAAATTCAGTTGGAACAGGTGGTACACTTTCCATATTTAAATAATTTTTCACATTATGACACTTTCTTTTGTCCCAACTGTACGTTCTTAGTGTTTAACTCAAAGCATTAAGCCCTGTTAGTTTGAAGCTTGGGTGACTGGTTTCAGTCGGTGTTTAAGAGGGACAAGACGGTCTTTCTTTGACCGTTCTTCTCATCCTACCCAATTACACTCTTATAGCACAAAAGGCTGCTCACTGACATGCAATTTATCTACATTCATGGCTATGAATGTGTCCTCAGTGACTGGGGTGTTACATCAGTCTCCACATGGTGCCATGTCATCTGATTTACTGGTCTGTGGGGAAGTTCTTTTATTTTGGTTTGGCGTTCCCTCCAAGAGGAGTGTCATCTTTCGGATATGGGATTGCTTGGCAGGATATTTTTAGATAGTAATCACCCTACAATGCTTTAGTCATTCTGATCCATTCATTCATCCATTGTCTGTTTGGCATCGTGTGTTGTACTGTATAGACAGAGTGCGAGCCCCTGCAAGGTTTGACCTTTATTTTTCCCCTGGTCCACTATTTAATCAAGTTTGCTTTTGGTCCATTTTCTTTCATTCTCACCCACATTCCCGCTATGTGGTTTCTACACAGCCTTCCTTGTCTGTCTCGCTGGCATCTAACCCTCCACCCCCTCTCCGTGGCCCCTGCCTGTCTTGTTTGATATAAATATCATGTTGGGTTGGCCTGATGGGGTAGGGTTTCACCCTGGGATTGTGGCCAGTTCTGCTCTTTTGCTCCCTGGCTATAAACAGGTGAGCTGTAGACCTCAGCGGCCCATCACCATTGCCCACATGTTAATAGAAAACATTAGGCAGCCTTGGTTTCCACCCTGCACGGTACTCTGTGGGCAATGGGCAGTACAAATTTTGACATCTCCCTTATCCTGGAATTCAAGGCATGCTGCAGTTAGTGGAATCCATCCTGTAATTGTCAACACATTATTTCATTTTCTGTACTGACAGATGGTGTTTTGTATCGGAGCGCATTCTTCACAGGCTCACTACCTAGGATCCCGCAGCATTGAAGGAATGTCCTGCTTAAGTAGCTTTGATCACAAAGCGTCATTTAGATTCCAGTGGAGACTGGTTGGGTTTTTAAAATGAGTTTTCATTGGATTAGGGTGACTGTATGCTCCTGTTCCTGAGCCACCTTCCCTGCCTGCGTCCCTGCCTGATCTGCTTGCTTTTTGCCAAGTGGACAGAGGAATGTGTGGAATTCCCCCTGCACCTTCACTCCCATCTGATAAACACAGCAGGACGATGGCATGGCTTTGGGTGGGTGGATAGGGGTGCAGACAAGACTGTACATGCGCCCACTGCCACAAGAATGTGTACAGTGTCCACATGACTTCAGTTGTTTGTTGAACATAATAAAGATTAGTTGG
This sequence comes from Pundamilia nyererei, assembly GCF_000239375.1. Lineage (NCBI taxonomy): Eukaryota > Metazoa > Chordata > Actinopteri > Cichliformes > Cichlidae > Pundamilia > Pundamilia nyererei. The sequence goes on from NW_005187454.1 coordinate 224,220, forward strand.
CACAGTGTGGCCGCAGTTGAATCCCCTGAAAGCGCTGCTGTTGGTTTAAATCAGCACATTGTACGAGTGAAGCAGTTGGTGCACGTTACACCTCTGTCCTGCTTTCTTTTCAGGTTGCACACTGGTGTATCGCTGCTTTAATCATTCTCATCTATTCAGAGACATGAAGCAGGCAAACCTAATACCTGCAGAGCAACAGGTAAAACACGATATGCTGTATAATAAATTGCCTGAGTCTCTTTCTTCTCCATCTGCTTTGTGAGAGAGGAGTAATGACATGGTTTAATCTTTAAACTGTTGGATGTCGAACCTGTTTCTGTATTCACTGTGAAACGCAGCGTTTAAATCATAGCTCACGACTTTTGCAGACACCCTTTTAGATGACAGCTTCATTCTCCAGATCTTGCACAATGGACCATTGAGTCAGGATGCTGTTAGAGCAGAATTGGACTTTGTCCATTGTGGCTCCTACCCCCTGTCTGGAATGGAAAAGATTAGCCTGTTGCTTGGCTTACAGTGCATGTTTGGATTCTCGGTGTTTCTAACTCTTTGTGGACTTAACTTTTCTGAGGCTGGCGAAGGCTTGTTGTCTGTCCTCATGACAGTCAATGCTGCCCTCGTCAGGGAAATGAGGAGCAGCAAGCAAGTTTAACTCCCATTTTCATTCTTTCTCCTTTTATGAGCTGCAGTAACAGACATCAGAGATGTGCTTACAGGCCACCCACTGAGAATGATGTGTGTGGATTACAGGCTGCTTAGTCAAAAGCCACAAAAGGATGTGTGATGGAAATTTTGGATTTTCTTTCCTAATGTCCTGTTTTCACTGTCAGAGCAAATTTAAGGTCCTTTTCTTTTCCTCAGACATACTTTCTACTTCTGCTCTGTAACATGTCAGATGGAAATATTGTTTACTTCCCTAGAATGATCTCACGTCTATTGTTACTTATTGTTTACAAATTCAAGTTTTTAACCTAAAGCACATAAATGTTTCGTGTCAAAAATTCTTCTCTAGCAGTTTATATAAACTGTCAACTGTTTTTTGTAAATGTTTTAAATTACAGGCATCAGAATATTTACAAACCAAACAACAGATTAAAAGAGAAGATAAATAGTTGAGATTATTCTATAATATAAATAATTGTTAACTTGAATCTAAAACAGAATCATTCTGTCAGTCAGTTTACTAGGCAATCGTTTTTGCTCTGGTTTCTGGCTATACTGGTTTCACAGAATAACATATTATGAAAATTTGACCGGTATAATAAAATGTACATTTATGTTTAAGTACAGCTGCATGGAGGTTCTTACCTGCAGAACTCCATTCCCCTAGTGACTATCTGCTGGACTGTTTCCCTGGCTATGCACACAAACACATATGCAATGGAGAAAACATCAGACAGAAGTGATATGAAAACACTGGTCTGTGTCCATGGCCAAAAAGAAGAAAAAATGTGATTTATTGGGACTGATTGCTTGAGGATGTGTATAATAAATCTGATATCAAAGCAGCTTTATAAATAATGAAAGACATTCGATATGTTTGCCCATGTTCTGTAACACCATCTGTCTGTGTAGTTAGAGGAAGTCTGTGTCCCACTTATAACGTTAATCCATAATGTTAAAAAAAAACTTCTTCTTCTTCTTTTGTTTTTGTTTTTGTTTTTTTTTAAAAAAAATAGCCATCATGACTTGTACTATCCAAAAAGTGTCTACATTATGGCAACGGCTATACCTATATTTTCTGACAGTAACCTGTGACCTACATGCGACCACACACATGCACTGAACTCTGTCATATGAAAGAAACACAAACTTATCAGATCTAGAGTAGCTATGATACGTTGCATATATGGATAGGAGCAGTCTAGCTGAGCTGCTGTGCCTATTTTTCCTTTATGGGTGTAACAAGTTTGGAACTGGGACCAAAATGACAACACGAGGAGCATGCTACTCAGGTGCAAACATTTAGCATAACCCCAGTTCTTTGAAAAGCAAATGAGGGTTGAAAGAGAACTGTGTATCATTAAGGCCCATGCATCATAATAATGGAGTTTATATGTTATCCAGTCTGTGACTAATGGATAGGTTTAAAAAAATGAATGCTCCCTTGTAAAGAGCAATAGAGGTATTAACCAGCCTCAGGTTTTAGAGAATCGTTATACCCTGTAGTTTCCTGAAAAGATACTACTGTACTGATAATTGAACTAGTGTCACATTCAGAAAACAAACTCTGATGTGTCAATATTGGCTTATCACAGTAAAATGTACTAAAATGTATTTCCTATTATGGATACTCTGTGTTTATTTATCCTGGAGATCATGGTCCTGTGTCAGGCATACATGTGTAGTATCACCAGCTGGGAGAAGGAATAATAAGTGCAGAGTTGCTGTGAAAGGAGTTGTCTTATAAACTTGGCTCAGAGGGCCTGAGGCAGCATGGCTGCCCTCTCTGTCAAGGCTGTGAAGAACTTTCTAGGAATACATGGCCATAATTAGTAACCTAAGGCATTTATTTATTCATTTATTTTGATTTGAAAGGCTCTAAGCTGCTGCTTCATGAGAAATGTAGATCAATACCTAAATGCGCTATATTTCACACGACTCACCTTTGTCCCAAAACACAGTTGTGGTATTCTTTTTTTAATCTAGCGGCTTTGTTTCATGAGTGACAAAGTCAACTTCAGTGAGACCTTGCTCAGCATGTCAGCACCAGGTGCAGATTATTTTGGGCTGGTCATGATATTTCAGCACATTTGCACAGACATGGGCTACTCACAGAGCTTCCCGCTTTAAATAGATTAGAGCTCCCATGTGGTTTATGTCAAACTTTTCAGGGCTTGTGGCAGTGTCTGTGGATTGAGGGCTGTGATGAAGGGTTGAGAGAGAGTATATATGAAATTTGAAAGATGGAGACAGGTGTGAGTTTTCTTTTTGCGATATAGACCGCTCTGTCGCTAGAAGATGTACAAGATTTAAACTTTTGTCACACATTATTCTTGCTCTTGACCAAACACCTGTGAAGCTAAGATCTGTTGGTCATATTTTGTTAATGCATTCTCTCTCTCAAAGTTCATTTCAGCGTTTGTGTTGAGATAAGAGGGCACTGAGAGGATACTGTTTGGCCCTTAAACCACTCCCCCATTAGACTGGCAGCCTGTTATCGCTTCACGCTGCTCACACTCACACATTGGCACCCACACAGTCACAGTCCTTCATGAAGGATATTACAGATACAGGTGGAAAGAATGTAAGTACAGATACTGAACTTTGTCAGGATTTCAAAACTATATGGTTGTGTTGCATGTATGCGTTTCTCTCTGTGTTTGTGTATTTTATGCTGGAGGTTTCTCCATTGACTTCATTCGGGATGAAGTTGGGATTTAGTGGTGGAATATTTTGAGAATTTGAATTATTTTGTAAAATATAAACTTTTAGGAAGTTTTCCAGAATGATATGTAATCAGATGAATCTTGTTTCTTCTTTAACATTTTTTTTTAACTTGTCAGCTCTCAAATACTTTAGAGTTAGATATTTTCCCTTTGGTTGCTCTAAACAGGCGCAAGTTTTAATCCTATCTCACCAGTGACTTGGTTTGATGTTAAGAGATTAAAATATAAACTCAGAAGAGGCAGGAAATAAAACTTAACAAATCCAAATCTAGAGAGCCAGTCTGTGCTAGACAGACAGGTGGTAAGAGCTCCCTGTTTCTTGGATATTTGGACAGTTTTCCATCCTGCCTTTCAAAGATATTATTCTTTGTAACAGGGCCAAGCCTCTGTAGTGTAACACTATGCAGCCAGGGATTGCGGTCTATTCTAGACATGCTGCAGATGGATGGATTGTGTGATGTAAGAGTCTATTTTGTTCCTGCGTTCCACCAAACACTCGCCAGGGTAACACTGTACCCCCTCAACCCTGGACCGGATTCAGAAACATTTTCTGTCTCTCTGCTTCTTTGTTTTATCAGTCTGTCTCACGAAGTTCACACTCAGGCTCTTGAAACTAAGACTAATCATAGACATGAACTGGATGCATGGCACACGGAGCTGACAGATCAAACGCATGGTTGCTCTCATTGACTTCAAGTTTGTATCTTAATGTGGACTGTGGGAAAAACACATTGCCAGTTTCTGGGGGATGTTTTATGATTTAGAAATTGGGTGTAGGTGTTGTAGTGTGCCATGCTGTGGTGGTCACATTGGGCCATGTACCCACCACAGCATGGATGACCTGTGAGGAGAAACCAGTTTTGTTAACAGGCTGGAATGAAGGGCTCAGACTCGCTGGCATTGTCTGTTACAGCCTGACGCCAACATCAGTAGTGACCTCAGAGCGCCCATCCATCCGTCTGTCCACCCATTTTGTTAACCAGTTATTCAGCAAGAGCTGCAAGGGCTTACAAGGATAACACACTATATCATCCACAGCTAAGGCCAGTATAAAATCACCGGTTACTCTGATATTCTCTGAGCTGTGGGAGGAAACCTACACAGACACTGGGAGATTATGTTTGCTCTTCACACAGAAGGGAGATCCCACTGAAGGTGTGATTGGTTTTATGTTTGCAGGCTAAAACGTCTTGGAAAAAGACCTTTAGAATTTGTTTACCTTACACAAATAGATCTATTCTGATTGTTGTTTTGGTTGGACAGATCATTTTTTATGTTCTCACTGTGCCTTGAAACATGAATGAATTGCATCTTTCAGACGCGTTGCTGGCAGACCTGGAATCTACTACATCCCACATCTCAAAGCGACCTGTATTCTTGCCCGACGAGACGCCCTACTCCATCCCTACAGGAGGACAGCCCTACCAAGATGTTACACTTCCACCTCCGGTCCCTCCTCCACCTTCAGCTGAAGCTCTGAACGGGTCCCTGAGAGATCAGCCTGATTCCCACCACTCCTCTCAGCAGGTAGATCTCTGCAATGTTTGTGATCTGATCTCACTTAGTATATCAGACTCTTCAAATGAGAAACAGTAAATGTTACATTAATTAAAAAAAAAACCTCAGCAGTTACTGGTTGGTGTATTCTCTGCAGTCACTGGGTTCGGCACAGAAGAGCTCATGGTCAAGGGACAGTAGCAGTTCTCCATTATCTCACATTGAAGAGGACCACGTGTACAGGTAACTTCCACACACTCAGGATGTTGTGTATATAAACCTGATTGCGTCATCTGGCATTTTCTTTAACTTTTAGTTCCTTTCGGTAAGTTATCTCTGTCTCTTTAGTTTCCCAAACAAACAGAAGACATCAGATTCCTCTACAACAGCCATGACTTCTGCGTTGGGCAGTAATCTGTCAGAGCTTGACAGGCTTCTGCTGGAACTTAATGCTGTGCAACAGAGCTCCCCTTCATTTCCCACTACAGGTAGAGACAAAGGCTTCAGATTTATCGGTTCTAATGGGATTGAGCATCATTAGTTTCAATGTTATGTGTCCACAGAGGAGGCAGCTCCTCCCTTGCCATCCTGCAGCATCACTCACTACGAGAACGGCGGCACACCTGACATCTTGGTAAGCCCACCACCTCAGGAGAAACCAAAGAGGAATGGGAGGATGGAGGACGCCCGACCTACTGTGGAAAGTCTGCTGGATGAGCTGGAAGGCTCGGTGCCTTCACCCAGGTATCTCCACTACAGCTGGGGTCTAACTTGGCATTAAAGTCCCCTCTAATCAGTGTTGCAGACTTTGTTCCTTTTTGTTTTGTGTTTGATTCACTATACTAGTTCAGAGTTGGACACTAAAAACGGTCTTTATATTCTTCAGCAGAAAGTTTCTGAGACCTGGCAGAGTAGACCTGTGTGTTCATTTGCAGTTCTGTATTTTTATCCCTAGACTCTACTAGAATAGCTTTGCATGATTTGCAGATTAAATTAATCCTAATATATCTGATACAGAGTCTTTGTGTAGCACCTTCAGTTCATCCACTGTCTCAAGATATTTTAGTTCTCTCCCTGTAAAGGAGAGAACTAAAATGTCCTACGCAATGACAAAATGACATTTTGTCATTGCGTAGGACTTAAGAGTAGAAAAAATATTTGCAGATGTTGGGCTCTTTTTTTGTGTGCAATTTCTCCCCTCATGCGACCTTATTGAAAAGGATTCCAGAAAAGTTCCACACAGGGAGGTATATATACTTAAAATGTATGTGAGAGTGTTGATATTGGGTCTGGTATGAGCAAATGCAAACATCTGAGGTTTCTGAATGTGTATTAGCATTTACAGCTTCTTAACAAATACGTGCATTTTCCATGCGCAGTAAAAGATTGTGTAAGTTTACAGCAGCATTAAATAGTAGCTGTATTGCTTTGTGTGTGACAGCTGCCGTGGGGAGACTGAGACATTGTGGAGCAACACAGCACCTGTTTTGCTTTGATAATTAGAAATCATCAACTTACACAATTTTGAGCTTCACTATTAAAAAAAAAATGTCAGTGTTTGCATGGATTTAATAATCACAATGACTTGTGTTTTCCAGCCCCCCCACTCATCACAGTGACTTGGACACATCCTCTCAACAGCAGGCCAGAATTTCAGCTTCCTGTGCCACCAGAGAGCTCGATGAGTTGATGGCCTCTTTGTCTGACTTCAAGGTATGAGGAAGCATTGGAAAGGCTTTATTTAAACAACAAATCCCAAGCTTCTCCTGTCATGTTCTTCATGATTGCCTTCTTCTTCTTCTTCTCTCACTTGTGCTTCTCTGTTCCTCTAGCCTAGCTCTTTAGGCTCTCTGCTTGAACCAGCAGGAGCATCTTCCAGCTCTTGCCACACTCCAATGTCCTCTTCCATTTCCCCCATGGCTTCTCCTTCCTTGAGTCTGTCTCATCCGTCTGCCTGTGCCTCTCCTCTCTTCTCTTTACCTGCTGGGCTAGAGCTACATATAGATGAGGATGGAGGAGATGGTGGCATGTTGAGACCCCACCCTAGCCATCTCTCTCCACACAGTCCTACATCCTCATATTCTGCAACCAGTGAGCTAGACCTGGACTCTGTCATAGATGTCTCTGCCATCATGCTATCATCTCAAACCAAATCTCTGCTAGTCCTCTCTCAGTCTGCTTCCTCTAACTCCAACCTGCTAAGAAGTAGCCCAAGTCCTTCCAATACCACTACCCCTTCACTTACCTCAGTTATCACTGTCCTGGATCACAAGTCCTCCAAGTCCCCAAGTCCATCTGTAGAACGGGTCTCACCCTCAGCTTCTGGAGGTAAATCCTCCTGTGCTCCTGAGAGTGTAAGCAAGGGTTCTCCTTGTTTTTATGATCTCGATGTCAGTTTCTCCTCTTCGTCTTTACCTACAACCCAAAACTTCACCCCTCAGGTCTCAGCCCCCTCACCCCTCCCCGTTTTTGTCTCTCTGTCTCCACCTTCAAAAACATCCTCACCATCTCCAGTCTCGCCACTAATAGTCTCTTCTCCAATGGCCTTTAATAACCACAACAGACAGTTGCTGGAGACACCACCTGCAACCCATACAACCACCAACTTCACTGTACAGCAACCCCCTGTGGTAGAGCCATCCCTGGATGAGGCACTAGACAAGCTTCTAGCAATGAGTTTTTCACAAAATCACACAATGGCGAATGTGGATGGACCTCAGCTGAAGAACGATGCAGAGTGTCTTGGCAGAGGAATGCAGGAGGTGCACGAGGAGCTCATCCTACCCTTGGACAGAAGCAGCATCCAGCCAGACACTTTCACCAACACTTTCACAGACGATTCAGTGGACGGAGGCACAGATGGGAATGGAGACCTGGACTGGGCAGACGAAGAGCTGTCCATGTCCTTACATGACGGTCTGGATGGCACCATGACCCCTTACACTGAGAGGCTCTATACAGATGGCAGCATGACCCCACTGACAGAGGCCAGCTGGATGGATGAGTCCATGACCCCATCATCATGCCCCGGGACCCCTGACGTCACCCTGGACCTGCCCCTGCTTCAGACTCCCACTATAGACAGAGTCTCAGCGTCTGGACATGTACGCTTCGCCGGCCCTGCCTGATTTTAAAATGTTGTTTTGCTAGCTAATGAGACTGATGCGCCTTTAAATCCCAGCCTCTGCTGCAAGGGTTTATCTTGCATGTTTTTTGAAAAACTAAAACATGGCATCTAATATTTTATCTGCTATTTTGACCACTACTCCTTACATCAGATACGATTATGATTGACTTGTTAGCTTTCAGTATCATCAGGGCTGTGATTGGCTCGATTCTTTTCATCCCTGTAAACAGACCTTGGAGGAGACGCGCCCAGTTACTTTAGCCAGGCAAATAAACCAGGCAGAAAAACGCAAAATTTTTAAGCTTTGATCGATATGTAGAAACTACATGTATTTATTTAGAAGAAAATGCCTTGTAAGGAAGAGGCTGAAGGAGTTGAAGCAAGCTAATTAATAGATTTTGCTTGGAAACTACTCTTACAACTAACCTGCTGTTTGGCAGCACCAGCACTCTGCATGGCACCACTGCATTTGTGTGAAGGACCAAACTGAGACCTGATGTTTATGTGGCTGCTTGAGAAACTGAAGGATGAGAGTTAGATCATCGATAGCAGTGGCTTCTGCTGAAAGCATGCATGAAGTTCCTAATATGGGACTCCGAGCTCGTGACCACTGCTTTGCCGGCACGTCAGTGACTTGAAAACGGCTGGTGTGACTGACCTGCTGCCTCAGTGCTCTGCTGCAAGTGCTTGAGCTTGTAAATTGGAGTGGACATATGATAAGGTGTTCGCTCCCTCCCTCCCTGCTCTTAGATAAAATCAGTTATTAGGCGCACTAAGGAGACTCCCAATGTGCACCCCATGTACCGAGAGGCTCACCTGCGCAGGAAGATGGGACCCATCATTGTAAACAAGAACTCTTCCCAGGACCGTCTCATAGAAGAGCTTCAGGGTAAGCTTGGGATCGGCCGCTCAGAACGGAGGCGCAAACAGTCCGATGATTGGCTGACGGAGGGTGTCATCGTCACGTCCAAACCTCAGCGATATCGTCCCGATGGGGCGGGCAGTGAGGTCGACAAGGTTGGCTTCAGTGTGCTTGACAGTTTCCACAAATTCTCCTTTCGCAATTATTTCACTTTTTGTTTCCCTTTTCTGCACATTTCCTGTCTCCTTCCTTCTGTTTTTCCTCTTTTCTTCAGATCATAATTCCCCCCGAGTCTCCTGTCCCCGTGAGGAAGGTGCTGCCACCTCCCTCTCCCCCTACCCCTCGTCGCCCCCCTGTCATAGAAGAACCTAAGCGACCCCTCCCTGTACAGCACCCCCCTGTCCCAATACCACCCCCACCTCCTCCACCTCCTTCACCACCTCCACAACGTACCCACCACATTCACGAACCAGTTCCTGCTCCACCTCGGCAGTTCATAAAAGCCTCACCTCCACCGGCTCCAGTCCAGAACCCTTCTACGCCTAAACCAGAGCCGCCTCCTCCTGTCCTAAAAACCCCAACCCAGCCACCAACAGTGGACTCGGTTCCCCCAGTTGCACCCAAAGTCCTGGTCTCTGTAGGCTGCCAAACTGAGTATGACCCCATCTTCCCTCCAATGCAGGCATGAACCCCTCCCTCTTTTATTCCTTCTGTTTTTCACACTTATTTTAAAGTTAAGTAACCCTAAACTTAAATATTTTTGTTACATTTCAACAGTAAATAACTATTTTCATACTGAACCATTTCAGATTATGGCCCAAGGGAAGGGTGGTGTCTCCGGTGGACCCCCGACACAGGTCAACAAGCTGGACAACATGCTTGGCAGCCTGCAGTCTGACCTCAACAAACTGGGCGTGCAGACAGTCGCTAAAGGAGTTTGCGGAGCCTGCTGTAAGCCGATTGTGGGACAGGTGAGATGGTTCGGTTAAGGTAATCTTTTGTCTGTAACATAAATAGATGTTTTCTAATCATGCTTTGGTTATCTGTTTTTTGTCAATTATTTTTTAGGTGGTGACCGCCATGGGCCGCACATGGCACCCCGAACACTTTGTGTGCACACACTGTCAAGAGGAAATCGGCTCCAGGAACTTTTTTGAACGTGAAGGACAGCCCTACTGTGAGAAGGATTACCACAATCTGTTCTCTCCGCGGTGCTACTACTGCAACGGGCCCATACTGGATGTGAGTCACTGCTCTCCACACATGTGGTCTCTGCTGTAGACGTGTCAGCCTATAAATGTCTTCAATGTCCATTCAGAAAGTTGTGACGGCGCTGGATAGGACATGGCATCCCGAACACTTCTTCTGCGCTCAGTGTGGCTCTTTCTTTGGCCCTGAGGGTAAAGTGATACAAGTATATGTTTTGAATCATACTGCTTAGCAGTTTCTCTCTACTTTAGAGTGGATATAATCTCTTGTCTCTTTCTGCTTTCAGGTTTTCATGAAAAGGATGGAAAGGCATACTGCAGGAAAGATTACTTTGACATGTTTGCACCGAAATGCGGCGGCTGTGCCAGAGCCATTCTGGAAAATTACATCTCAGCTCTGAACTGTCTTTGGCATCCCGAGTGTTTTGTTTGCAGGGTTAGTGTTATGCTTCAGTCAGGAACTTTTCTATAATAGTTTGCATGCCTTGTAAGAAAAAGAGTACTAAAATAATAACGTGTGTGTGTGTGTTTCTGCAGGAGTGCTTCACCCCATTTGTGAATGGAAGCTTTTTTGAGCACGATGGCCAACCCTACTGTGAAGTGCACTACCACGAGCGCCGCGGCTCCCTCTGCTCCGGCTGCCAGAAGCCCATCACGGGGCGCTGCATCACAGCCATGTCCAAGAAGTTTCACCCGGAGCATTTTGTCTGTGCCTTCTGCCTGAAACAGCTCAACAAAGGCACCTTTAAAGAGCAAAACGACAAACCCTACTGCCACGGCTGCTTCATCAAGCTGTTCAGTTAGAGAGTTGGGGGAACGTTTAACACTGGCACACTTGGGTCAGGGCTAAAATGAGAGTCTGAAGCATTTCTAGCACAGGGAGAGTGAGAACGGGTTTAGTTTGTATTGCAGGAAGCCGTCTCTGGATGATGGCGTTGGAAGTGTGTATGGGCTAAGTATGTGCATGTGGTTGAAGCGGTGTGCTGCTTCGGCCAGACTAAATGTTTTTCATGTCATTCAGAATTATTATTATTTTTTAGATTGACAGCAGCTTATTTGTGAAGCTTTTTATGTGTTGTGAGCGGGTGACTATATCGGATGAAGGTATATTCGGTCTTTAAAGGAAAATCTTTTCCCCCCCCTCCAAGACAGCAACTTTTCTCCCAGTCTACTTAGATGTGCTGAAACAAGCAGCTGTCTTGTTTGTTTTGAGTGTGTATGTATGTGTGTAACCCTCAAATCGTTTTATTTTTTATCTTTTTAGAAGGTGATAAATTGTTACTAAGCACACTGAAACTCTGATCTATGAAATGCTCGGTGTGTGGTAAAGTTACTCACTGGTTGAGTGCGTCATTTTAGAAATCAAAACAATGAACATATGGCAGGGAACAGGTGACCTGTTGTTTTTACACAATATAAACTTTTTTTAACAAATGATCAGGATAAAAGGCCTTTTACGTTCTCTCCTCCCTAGTATAAAGTCAGATAAGGCACATCTTTATATAACTGATAGAGTTGTGTTTTATGGTGAAATGCATCTTTAGTGTCCCTTGACCAGAAACCCCTTTCTAGTATGTCATATTTTAATTAAAGGTGCATACTGTGTTACAAAGCAGTCAAGGGCAAACTGAGCATGGATTAATATTTGACTCAGCAGTCACTGCGGTGTTCACTCTTCATTACATGTGCTGCCAAATCATTCCTTTTGGTTCCTCTGAATTAAAGCGAGTCTAAAAGCAGTTTGTTGGATTTGCCTCGTACAGTAAAGTGAAGCTGCACAGAGATATTGGGGGTACAGTGTTTTTGTGCTACACTACCCTTACTGTTTCTGAGTACATCCTGAGAATTTTTGTTGTTGTTTTTTGTACATGTCCAATGCAGCTACATTGTAAGCATGAACATGTGTTTAATAACCACTCGTTAAAAGAAGGAAAGGGCTGCTTGGAAGGCATAGCAGAGATATTTGGATGTCTTTGCTGATATTACTGTATCGAGAAGCTGATGAATGTTTGTTTTTGAGAGAATGCAAACCGTACACACAACTTGCCTGTGATATTCCGATAACTATGCAACTGTGGATTAACAGCTTTGTATTTCAGCATCAGCATCTATTTCTTAGGCTGTCTGTGCCATTGTATCATGTCTAATAACACTGGCAAATTCAGCAAAAAATACTGAGAGCAGGTCAAGAGTCCGCTGTTCTGTTTTCATGTTATTAGTCTGTGAGTTTGTAAAAATGAGAGCCTGGTGGTCTGCTAGAATAACTGGTAGGACTAGGATGACTCGTCTCCCTCAGCGTCTGAGTAGCATCTACTGTATGACCACCAGGTTGGGGCTCTGTACATGGTTATTCATACACAGCAGACAGATTTGGCTTTTTGTCTTGTTCAGGGAATTCTAGAGCCTTAATTCTTTTTTTTTTTTTCTCACTGTATTTAAGATATCCTGTAACAGTCGTCTTTTCAAAATGACTTTCGTAGAGGTTATTTAACCAAAGCCATACCTTCTTTCAGTTTTTCTTGTCTGTTCACTTTGTTTTTTCTTTTCACTTTGAATGTCAATAGATACAAATAGTGAGATTCCTCTGTTCTAGCCTGATTATGCCAATAAATTCAGTTTTGGTATCAAAATGTCATCCAAGGGTCTAATTTATGCTAAGCTTTTACTTTGTGTGCAGCTGTTACCCTTAAGCTTTGCAATTTCCAATGCTATAATTTTATTCTCAGCTTCTAGAGAAGCTTTGCATGATTCACAGGTAAAAATGACCCTTATTTATCTTGGTACAGTCCCTCAGAGCATCCACTGTCTTACACAAGCTGTTTTAGCTTTCTAGTCCTTCCCTTTAAGCTAGCCATCTTCTGATTGGCTGAATAGTGCAGACAAAAGGTTTAAAGAGAAGATGAGTGTGGCTTTACTAAGGATACCTGCTCTCACTAAAATCATCAAAAACACTCACAGAGATTGTTTGTACACGCGACGACTTCATTATGTAAAGTTTAATTCATCACAGTTACATGGATAATATAAAATAAGGAAAATCATCATAGGTCCACTTTAATCAGACATTAGTCCAGCTGTAGAGCACCTCTTTCAGGATGAGGTAAGAGCCCTCTTCTTCTGCTTATCCACTTCAGGGTCACAGCTGGGTGATAGGCAGAGTACATCCTGGAGAGGTCACAGAGCTAATGCATAGATTATTCATGCTCACGTTTACGCCTTCAGCTAATATAAAATCACAAATGGGGATCAAGACACGCAGGAACAGAGGATTCAAACCCACAACCTTCACAGCACCCTGCTGTCCCTACTCACTATGATAAGTTAGCCCTTTTTATTTAAGAAATTCTACAGAGTCTAGGCAGAAGGCCCGTATTATTCATAACCTTCAGATAAGAAAAATGATGAATAAATGATTCGTTTTCGTACAGAAACCCTTTGAAAGTTCAGTGTTTGGGAACGTCTTTCACCGGTTGTGGGCGCTAGTGAGACATTTTGCACGCTTACGTAGACAAACAAAACAGAAGACGAGGAAAACCAAACCTCGACTGTGATTGGACGAGGAGTCACGTGGCTATCTTCGTACCCGGAAAGATGACAAATGTTTCTTTGCAAGATTTCAGGTGAGTCGACCAAATTTATCAGGTTTAGAATAGTTTTAAGACAACAAATTCTTTTTGTATCTTATGATTGTACAAAGCTCGTGTAAGGGTTGGTGTTTACGGTAGTTCCGTGTGGAGGCTATTTGTAATGTGGAAGAGCCTTTGAGCCATTGTTGGTCGTTAACGTCGAAGCGGCTGGCTCACTGTTTACACAGTTCGGCTGGAAAACGCTTTTTGCGATGGTCTCAGTTTTATATTTTGAAGTTTTATTTATATCCTTAATACGTGGACAGAATTTGCTAAAGTTGAGCGCTTTTCTCTTTTGTTTTCACGAAATAAAGCAAGTAGCGCAGGTCGATGGTATCTGCGCTGGCTCGTGTTGTTGTTGTTATCTGCCCCCCTCCCCCTCTATTGTGTTCCCAAGAAAAGCCTGTATTGTAAAACATGACTGGACTATCTTTCAGATCCCATCACACTCTCTTTGAATGTTTATCCAGAACAAAACTGTCACAAAACAACATCAGTCCCTGCCATCAAGGCAGCACATATATCTGCTTTTGCAGTATGATTGGCATAGCTGTGTTTCTCGTACTTTCCTGCACGGTGCTCAATCGCATTCCTCAGCTTTTCACTTTCACTGTCTGTTGTAGAGCCAAGCTTTAATGATCGTTCAGCACGTCTCATGCCTGATTTCTTTTGTTGTGAACAGGACGTACTGGGCGGAAATGGCATCCTACTTTGATGAACACAACTGCGAGCCCACCGACCCCGAGGAGCAGTACCGCCAGAATGCTCTCCTTGAGATGGCCAGGTGAGGGCTAGCAAACAGAGAGGCTTTATTCTCATGTGTGCAGTGCTCTGACTGACTGTTGGCGCCTGCGTTGGTGTTTACAGGTATTTGATACAGGGCTTGGACTGGATCGACGCACGCTATGCTGGCATGTCAAGCTGGGACCAGAGGCTTCCTCCTCCGGCTGCCAAAACTGCCGTTCAGACCCTCACTGTGATCGTTATAACTGCTGAACAAGCAGGTAGACAGAACCATGAGAATTAACTGCCCTGACATTTAGGTTGATGATCAGCCCATGATCTATGTAAAATCTACGTAAGCGTGCATATCACCTGAGATTTTGATGTGGCTTTTTGTTTTTCGTTCTCACAGGCAGAGGTCTCAAGTGTCCTGTGTGTCTGCTGGAGTTTGAGGAGCAGCAAACGGCTCGAGAAATGCCTTGCAAACACCTTTTCCACTCAGGATGTATACTGCCATGGTTGGACAAGGTAACGCTCCCGTGTTTGTGCTTCTCTTTGAAATAGAAAACACACGAGCGTGACCTCTTACAAATCCTTTTTGCTTCTTTGTCGTCTTTAAACTTTAGACCAACTCCTGTCCGCTCTGCCGACTTGAATTACCCACCGATAATGCAGACTACGAGCAGTTTAAAAAAGACAAGGTGGGTGTGTTTGAGTGTGTCCTAACGTTTAACCGTACATTTATCGTGGCATTAGCTCTATATTGTTGTTTTTTTATTTACTTTTCTGATCTGCAGGAGAGAAGGAAACAGAGCGAGCATCGGCTGGAGGGCCTGCATGGAGCCATGTACACATGACGCTGCAGTGCTGTTGGGCAAGGTTGTGGCATGTTGACATTTTAGTTTAATGAAAGCTTGAGAAGTGCATAAAGCTGCATTCGCACACCATTTCAAACAGAGTGTAGTTTCACACTCAAGGATGGGGAAACAGTGTGAAATATTTGGCAAAATATCAGCAAATCCTACATAAATTGTAATAATGAAAAAATGGACCACAGTAAAAAAAACACATCGGGTTATCTGGAATGACTTAATGTCGGGCAATCGGGATGACTGCCGAGGATTAATGTAAACAAGCTCCTGTTCTCCCCACTCTGTTGACGTGGTGTGAATGCAGTGGAAGCAACAAGGTCATTAAACATTTAAAATGCTCTTTTTCTCACTAGCTAGGACCATTAAACTTCCACATCCTGTTGCCAGCAGAGCGCTCTCAGACACAGCAGCTGCTTTTTCCTTTCCTTTAAAAAAAACAAACAAAAAAACAATTTTGTAGGCTATAAATGGACAAAATCTGTTCGTCTGTATTTGTTCAACGACCATGAAGTTATGATTTGTAATTTATGATTTTAAGATCTGTCTGCTGCTGTTCTTACTTCTTCATAAAAATAAAAATTGAAAAAATGGATTTTATTTTGTTTTTTTTAATCAAAAGCTTAATTTTAAAAGAATCGCCAACAAGCTTAGCGGACGTCAAATTCTGTGTTGCCCATTGTTCACTGATAAATGCCCGCATCTTTCAAACTCCATGTTCGCAGTAGAGAACGGGCTTTTTTGTACATTTGCGGTCTCAGCAGATTTTTCTGTCTGTTCCTCATGCTGAGTAATTTGATCTGTAATTGGAAAGATTTGTGGAGTTCCCCTTCAGCTGGTCCCATGATGTTTTGATTTTAGAAAAAACACTGGCTGTCATGTAGCCTATCTGGAGCGAATATTAATAACAATCTGCACAGAATTGGTTTTAATGCTCCTGAATCATATGACAATCTTCAAACTGCGTCCACGTCACAGTGATAATCTGGGAAACATTTAAACAGGCTTTTTCTTTTCTTTTTTAACCAATTATGAAGCTATTTGTGTCAGCTGCTCTGTCCAAAGTTGTTTCTATTTATGCTTGCAAATAAGTAGCTGGCCCTTTTTTTAAAAACGTTAGAACGTATAAAACACTAACCATAGTTAGAGTGATGCTGTTATTATCTAACAAGTACGGCGTGCTATGATTAGGAAGCCATGTTGGTCTTTGTTTTAAAGTTTTAAATTGTGAGGTCGGTGTATGCACAAGTATTTCCTGTGAGCCAAAAGCTCAGACTGCTCTAAACACCATCTCAGACAAAAGGATCAGTGAACTCATGGAGTGCTGAGAAGTTCATCAGCTGTCCATATGTCCCTCCACTATTAGCAAGTACACAGTGACATAATGAGTCTTAGACTGGCGGTCAGACTTTTAGTGACATGAGATGAATGTGTCGTGGATATGACGGACTTAAAGCTTCTCTAACTTTTCATTGGTTTGTGCATCCAAGCAATGACAAAACTCTTCACTGTCTTTCTGCACTTTATACATTACAGTAACCTGTGAATTATGATGGATCATGAGCCAGCTGAGCTACTACGTCACTGACGTTCTGGTTTTACTCTTGGCTCGGTATGACAAAGAGAACAGATCTCATTACAGTCATCTCGATCACAGCTATGTGAAGACAGAAGCCCCACCCACCTGCTGTCTGAATATCTGTTTGCGAGGGGCAGCCAATCAGAAGACAGTTGCCTTGATGAAAGGCAATCTAAAACTGCTTGTTTCAGATGGTAAATAAAGCTCGTGTCATTATCTCATGAGTCTTGGCTGTATCAAAGCTCGTTATGAGATATATAAGGCTTTGAGCTGTAAATCAAGCAAAGCCACTCTATAAAGGCCATTACACACCAAATGTGTTACAACACGATGCATTTTGTGAAAAATTCATCCTTAGAAAAACAAAAAAAAAAAAATGTAAAAAATGAGAAGGGAGAGAAATGATTTGAGAGTCAACTGACCAGGAACAGTGTCTGTGTATATTCAGTAACTGTGCACAATTTGGGTTACAAGCACTTTTGCCAAATGCAAAAAAAAAAAAAAAATTCATTCAGCATTTGGTGTGAACGGCTGCATTAAAGAACAGGCGAGTCCTAAAAATATTCCACCTGACATTTTCCACAGTGTGAAGCACCCAAGACCAAAAGTGAAATGAAAATAGAAACTGATTTGTAGAGTTGAACTAATTTTGCCGTTTATATAATGTTGTAGTTTACACATTCACCCAACAAGAGCCCCGGTCTGATCCCAGGAGGAGATCTGAATTCCTTCGGGGTTGTGTCAGGAAGGCCATCCCACACAGAAGAAATATAATCTTCTAAATCAAAGACACAGCAGCTGAAAGTAACGTTGAGGAAACAACGGGAAATCTGTGCGTTTAAAATAGTCCATGAAAGCCACGTGCTAATAATTTATCATTTTTATTTCATATTTGAATATAAATCTCTGTCAAATGAAAATACCTAAATGATAGACAAAAATCATACATATTTACAGAATTTATAAAAAACAAACAATTTGTGTTGACTTGATTTCAGGGATTTGTCAGACTCCGTGATTACCATTCATTTACATACTCTTCAAATTCAAAAGAAAAACAGGACCAGTAACGTTTTTCTGTGTTGCTAAAGTTCAAGACGTACAGTTCAGGCGGCTTTTTGTAATACAGTGTTCCTACACAAACAACCCAATGATCTGACTGCTTATTGAAGTGCACATTTGGATAGAAAGAAAAAAAACAAAACAAAAAACAAACTAATGAAATCCACTAATTTAATATTTGGCCTGTGGAAGATGGCATTATGGTATAGATGCTGTAACAGAATAATCCCAACCCCAATGTGAGGACTCAAACAAGCTGCCATTGGGAGTCAAACTGCATGACTCAGTAACAGTATGGCGAAACAGGTTACAGGTGAACACATGAGAAGAAAGAAAAGAAAAAAAAAGTACAAGATGTAATGCTAAAACGGAAAAGACACAAAAAAATTAACTCAACCTGGAGTAGATTTTAGTCTTTTTGGCAAGTTTTGCAGGACAAACAGGATTGACAAAACAGACACATGATTGTGCATCCTGTGTAACTGCATCCACTGTGCCGTTACACAGGATGCTGACACTTTTTAGGACAGACACTTGCAGACAGAGTCGCACACTGCCCACTCGCCATCACATTAAATACCTCAAACGCTGCCAGATGGAAAATGTTTCACAACTGTATTCTGTACCAGAAGCTTTCACCTTCTAGTAACATCCAACTGACAAAAATAAAATAAAATAAAATAAGAGAGGTAGGTGACCTTTATAAAGAAAAAAGAAAAAAAAAATATTGCTGGCATCCAGTGTTTCAGACAGTTTAAAATGACTCAACATTATGCAGAGGGCAGAATACTGTGCATCTGTGAAACACACCTCACTCACTCCAACATAAAGAAATGTAACCTAAACAGGCGGCATTA
The DNA here is from genome assembly GCF_000239375.1 of Pundamilia nyererei. NCBI lineage: Eukaryota > Metazoa > Chordata > Actinopteri > Cichliformes > Cichlidae > Pundamilia > Pundamilia nyererei. Next base: position 243,019 of record NW_005187454.1, read on the forward strand.
GCCAGCTGCAGTTTGACCAGTGGTGATGTGTGGCAGTCTGGTGTTGAGCTACTACAAAGATAACAACTTAAGAGAAATTGGCAACACAATTTAAAACAAAAACGCATCACATAAAGCACTTTGACACCAGTCTACAGCCTGTATCATATGTACCTCTCCTGTGAATAAATCACACTACCTCGGGCTTCACATCACTTCTTACTGAAACAAAACGCTGGTCTATGAACTCAAATAAGGCTTCCAAGGGTCCAGCTTGGAATCAATGTGCGAACAAGAACCCTCAAACGCCAAAGTCGATTCTTGTTTTATCATAAAATGGGCTTTAAATATCTGTCAGAAGCAAAGAGAGGGTTTGCGTTAAACTCATTATCACATGACTGATGGCAGTTATTGCGTGGACATCGGTGAAATAAAGGGTAACATGAAATGTTAGCATTTCAAAGAAACTGTCAACACATTTATGGAACGACATACAGGAGATGACGATTATCAGCTAAGGGTGATTGATTCATTTCCATGCTGCTGTCACACGAGGGACGCAGGCCCAACATACACATTTACACGTTTGTTTTTAAAAAATTATTTAAAAACTACCTTCACCATCTGCATTCAAATTATCTGTGCAACCAAACCAAAGGCAGGTGCGATAATTAATTTATGCCTGATTGATTAAAAAAAAGCTTGTGCGCTCTCAAACTGTAAAACATAACTATTCATTTCTCAGACATTCAGTGGTTCCTACCTACTACACAAACTCAGAAATCAAACATGAAATGCTCTTCTGTTAAAAGAAAAAGACAGAAAGAAAGAAAAGCGTGCCATGCAGAGAAGCAAAAAGCCGAAGCAGGTCGGCCACGCAAGGTTTTGTGTAGGAGTCTGGGGAGAAGGAGAAAACCATCAAGAGATCAGCTATGCAGAGTAAAAAATAAAATAAAATAAACGTCTTGATGCATCCTCAATCATCCAGGAAAGTAAATCTCCAAAAGTTGATTCTGTTCATCTGGACTTTGCTACGGCCAGATGAACAGAATCAACTTTTGGAGAAAGTAAAATAAAAAATAAAAACTTCTCTCCCAGTCAGGCAACACCCTACCTAATGCAGAAGTGCCCAGATCAACAGCCTCCGAGGAACATTCATGGCTCCAAACTTTCAACAACACTACAGGAAACAACTGTAGCAGGTCACGCCAACAGTGGAGATTTAAAAACAAAAAACAGGTTGAGGATATCCGAACGCCTCCTCTTCCTCCACGTGCTGCGTCTGTCAGCTTGGCTTCCTGTGAGAGCCCGTGAAGCACCTCTGCGGTGATGTTTCAGACCTTTCGGCTGGGCTGCACAGCTACAACATGGCTGTGCTCTCTGGGGTACAGTTGAGATGTGTCGATGTGCTGCTTCCCCCAGGGGACTTGAGGCCTTTGGTTGCCCCTCCTAATGTTGAGCCCTGGCCCCTGGAACCCATGATCACCCCTGAGCCGTGGTGGCTCTGCTGCAAGCCTGTCATCATGGTCTCACTGGTGACGGTGCCAAACTCATAGGTGAAGGTCCCGTAGAAAACCAGGATGTCCACCGTGAAGACCCACTCGCAGATGGCTGCGGCGTGCTGCAGGGTAAAGCTCTCGTGAATGAAGAAGATGCCGCCTTGGAGGACAAGTTAAGGATGACAAACGGCTCTTGTAGAGAGAACAGAGCATTTATCCTCACTGAAGCAGACAGAACATTCAAATCTCTACCAAACAGATGGACTTAAAGTATTAAATGATTGGTGTCTTCATTTTTTCCTTCACCCACAGTAGGCTTACTTATAATGACCAATGTTCCCTCTAATATTTCATGTGTGAGTGAACACACAAACTCCCTGAGCGTCCCTTGGACCACTGTGAGCAATAGCACACGTGTGCACTGTGGTCACGCCAGCATCGAATCAAAGTTACATGGTTTATTAAAATAATCAAATTACAGCATTTACACTTATGTTAGACAACGTTATTTAACTGCTTTAGCCCACTTACAATGAAATTTAAAAAAAAAAAATCTTGTTCATGACCTGTGTAGGATGTTAACACTATTGGAAGTAAAAATAACTTTAACTCCAATTTTGAAAACAACAAAAAAATTTTAAAATAAAACTCTTGACTTGTATTATGAGTATGAGTCTGTGGTCTGGGAGAGAGTCCTGTAACTCTGTCTGCAAAATACAGCATATAAAGACCAATGATGGGCAATTAATTATATAGTTACTTCTTCAAAAAAGTAACTGAGTTATGCAAACAAAGTTTTTTGCAGCTGTTTACCTAAAAATGCAGCCAAGGCGGGTTTTTTTTTTTAAATAAACATTTTAAACTATTTACAGAACAATCAGCTGTTCTGCATCAAATTTGATGCCACACAAATTATTTGTGCTGCTGCAAAAAATAATTTGTCCACTATGAGATAAAGGAGAACAACAGCCTGATACCTGCAGGCCTGACAGCAGCAGATGTATCACTGCTGTAACACCTGTAACATTCAGCAGTCGCCTCATTGTTCTGACACACAACAAAACTATTGACTACACTACACACTAACTACACACTAACTACACACTAACTACACACTAACTACACACTAACTACACCTAAACTTCGCAAATCTCTCACATCTCAAAACACGCCGTCACTCCTAAAACTTCCCCCCTTCCTAAACAACTAAATGCTATGTTGGTATATCGTTTTTTGATTGGTCGACATGGTACATTTTTCCACCAATAGGAAAGGGTGGGGTTTTTTTGGTGTTTTTGCTCACAGGCTTTTGAGCGTTTTCCTTATAAAACGCAGTTTTTACCATTTCTTCCCGCAGTAAATATAAACAACGACAGTATTCAGGAAGAAAAACAAACACTGCATCTATTTTTATCATAACTCTGGTTTTACACAGAGTTAAAAACTGGTGTAAAGTCCACACTTTTTCCGTCAGTTGTTCCGTCTGTCCTGCTCCAATGGTTGTGCACGTTGTCATTAACGTGGCTTCACTCCACATCAGCCACGCCGCTTTGCTAGCTAAAACACCGGTGTCGGCACATAAGGACGCTGTCATAGCCTGTCAGCCACGTTGATTAGCCGCGTGTATACGAATGTGAATCACATTATTGGCTGGACTATGCGATAAGGTGGCATCTTCTAATCCAGTCGTTCCCATTTTTTTTTTTTGCCAGGCCCCCCCCCTCCCCGCGCGCGCACATGCACGTGCAAACACATCCTTTAACCACACACCCATATTTTCCTCCATTGCAGTTTATTTCACATCTCAAACATTTAGTAAACAATTAACTAAATACAAGTAATCTGCAATAAATTACAGGTAGTAAGAAAATAAACTCTTTCACGCTACGTCCGCACCGTATTTTGCAAATGCAGCTGTTTCTATGTGTTTGGACCTTTCGTCCACATGTAAACGGCGTTTCGAATCACCGAAAACAGATTTTTTTTTAAACTAATTTTTTGCGTTTAGTGTGGACGAGGAATACAGAGTTGGTCAGGCAACGTCAAAGGTATGAGCCTTTTTCACGTTGCGCTGTGCGCCATGTTATTGTTTACATGAGATGAATTGCAGAATGGCAGATAGTCAGATTAACAGTATTTTGTCTCTATCTGCAGGTTTACACATACACACATGCAGTTAATGTCCCTCTGTTTACAAAGGCAGAGGCGTCACGGTGTGATTATTTTTCGTGTAGTTGTTTTTTTCCTGTGTAATAATGTTCAACATTGCTATCAATACATTTTTCAAAAAATGCCTCTCTGTGCAAAATGGGTTTAAAAACATAAACAACTGTGGGATACTGTTTGTCCGTGATTTGGAGAGCCCAGCGCTGCTCCCACTGAAGGGGAAACCTACCACGGCACTTGTGCAGGTGAAGCCAAAGGGCAGATTTGCTTCACCATATTTTCTAGTCTTTGGCTTTGAATGAAGTTGGTTTGGAAACATATTCAGCGATGCTTCATCTCCTGATTTGCATTTGTGTGGGCGCCCCGTCAAAAACCTGTCCATTATGCTAGCAGTGTCCAAGCGGGTTTCTTTTGTTTTGTTTTTTCCTTTTCATACCGCGCCCCCCCTGCAATGGCTCTGCGCCCCCATACTTTGGGAAGGTCTGTTCTAATCCCATACGGGAGCAGCCGGTCACTTACTGACTAAACAATTCTGTTTTGCAGTGTCAAAGTTTTAATTTTAATTCAGGTTAGTTTTTTTTTTTCTGTGCGCAGAGACCGTGCCAGCAGTGCGCACACGTGCAGCTTAGAGGATTGATGAGGACGGAGCTGAACGGTTCTAATTTCTGTTGCCAATCAGCCAATGAGTAGGCAGGTAGGCAGTTTGACATCAAAGGCTATTTTTCTTATTTAGATCACCACCCAGGTGAGGTGGCGAGAAAAGCAGGTTACACCCTGCTCAGGTCACCACGAGGTCCAACTGGAGCAAGAGCATCCATGGAGCACACAAAGGCCTCGTCTAAGTTTGAACCCAGGACGGTCTTACTGTAAGGCACAGAGCCACCATGCCTTTAAATGACAAAATCATCAGTGTGGCTTTAAAGGATCTGAAAAAAAGCTTATAAGAGCTGAAACCACATTCATACGTTTATCTGCATAATAACAAGGATCTCACTCCAGTAAGGAAAGGATACTGAAGACGAGGGAGATCATGGCTCCCAGTGCCAGAGCCACTCGGAAATGAGCCATCCAGTAGTCGAGGGCCGTGACAGCCAGACGGTAGGTCAACACACACTGCAGGCACACAAACAGCAGCCCTGCTGGAAAGGCCACACCCGCTCCCACATAGTGAAGAGATTTGGCATGATCAACCTGTCAGATGGAAACAATGTCAGAAGAGCCGTTTGAACTGTGACATCCATGAGGTCTTCACTTATTGTGATCAGCATCACTATAAAATGAAAATAAAAATAGAATGCAATGATTTGCAAGTCTCATAAGCTCATTTTATTCACAACACTGAAACATCAAATGTTTAAACTGAGAAAATGTATCATTTTAGAAATTAAGATCATTTTAATTTTGATGGCAGCAACATGTGAGTAAACACATAGCCGTCTTCTCTGGCTAAAGATGATATAAAATTGACCCTGGTAACAAAAAATGCTCTGTGGTCAGACAAACTGACGACAATCCAGCTTATCAGCAGCACTCAGTTCAAAAGTCTGCATCTAGATTGTATTGAGGCACATCAGTGCCTGTGAAATAAACAGCTTGTACAAACAGAAAGATCCCATCAATACTGAATGATATGTACACTGGTTTTAGAGAAACTTATCCTCCCATTCAGGCGATGGCTTTTGTTTTGTTTATTTTAAAAGAGAAGGCCATGCAAATTTGAGCGGAGACTGTTAAACCACCGACTGCAGCCATTTTTACATGAGAACAGAAGAATGTAGGTGCTGAACTGGCCTGCTTGCAGTCCAGACCCTTCAACTAAAAAACATCCGACGGATCATGAAACAGAAGAAAAATCTATTTCAGACAAGAATGAGAGAATACTGCTGTTCAAGTTCAGCAGCTGCTCTCCTCGGTCCTCAGATATTTACAGACTATCGTGGAAAAACACGAGGGCGCTTTTGTTCGCCACATTCAAATGAGCAAATATGGGTTTTTTTCTTAAAAGTGGTACATTTTCTCATTTTAAACATTAGATGGGTTTCTATTGTGAATAAAAACAGGTTTATGATATCTGCCAATCATTATATTCCTTTCTTTACTTACCTGAAAGTTGCCCACCATGACAAGACCAATGGCATTGGTGCAGCCAGACACCAGAGCGCTGGTGTTGACCCAGCATCTGTGGCTGTGTTCGATCACTTGGGCGTAGCGCAAAAAGCACACCATCACAACTGTTGGAAACAAATTTAACAAGTATTAATAATCTATAATCTTTTTGATTTGAAATTGGAACGAAGCGGTCTTAGTATGAAAAGTATGCTTTTGTTTTCCTAATTTTTTAGAATAACTTGAACGCCTGAGATTTGGACACTCGCTGTTCTGCATCATGAGAAAGGCAGCTGGGAAGTAGCTTCACGCATTCTTCCAAAGGTTAGACTATGTGATTCATGTAACTGCTGCCCTAGACAGGATGCTGGCTTTCAAATACTGACATCTCTGCTTGCATAAGGGTCAATTTTCTCAGCAGGCTTAAAAACCCAGGTTGCAAGTCAGTAAAACAGAGCCCAACATCACAAGCTACCAACAGGAAGGAATTGGAGGGTCTAAAACGGCTTCTGGTCTACCGAGGAATTGCAGAAATGCATTATTTACTAAAAATGCAAGGAAACAAAATAAAACCATGACAGCTGGAATATAAAGGAAAGACATATGAGAAGTAAAGGTGACGTGAATAATGAAGTAGAGCTGCAGGAGAGAAGCAATCAAGCAGCTGTGGGAAAACTGGGACAGAAGTGAGTGGTGATAAAACGAGAGAGGGGGAGGAGAAGGAATGGAGGAAAGCCACAGAAGGTGAATGAAGGGGAAGGGACAGAGGGGGAAGGAAAGCTGTATTCATTATTGATTAGAGAGCACAGGCTATTTCCAGCCCCTGCATAACTCTTGTGGCTAACGTCTGTGCCTGTGGGAAACTGTGGAGAATTAATAAAATATACAGAGTGGACTGTGGAGACAGTGTTGAGATGAAAGGTGTCTACTGCCTAATTTTGTTTAACAAACAGAAGCCAACAGGCTTTTCACTCAAGTGTTGGTAATGAATATAGAGACAGATTAGAGATTTAACCAGTCCATTCCTTATGAAATGACCCCACACCTTTCTTCTGTGTGTCATTTAAGATGCTCTTAAATGTTTTAAGACACTAAAGACTAAAAAAATAAAATAAACAAAAATACACCAAGTCATACTTTGGTAATCAATTACAGAGGGTATCATTCTTGCTAGTCGAATAAGAAGTTTGATGTTCTTACAGATGATTATCTCAGTTTAACATTAAGACTTGAAACAGAAAGTAGCTTAAAATGATTATGTAATCATTACAACAACAAAAAAAGGAAGTGTTAAAATGTCAACTGGTAGTTTTACAGGAAGTAAAACTTGGGTACAGTCGCTTCCTGGCGTCTAACACTAGTACATAAACACTAAAACCCTGTCGTTGGGTGTTGCTAAAACTTAACATAACAATAGAACATAAAACATAATGAGGAACAGATTTTCCCCATTGTTTACAGACTACATGTCACACTCAGCCAACTCACTGCAAGCTACATCGACATCTATACACACTGTAAAGATATGCATGCATGTACTGCGTTTAGTTAGGCTTACCCATGAAGGCTCCAACATTGCCTATCAGGCTGAACAGACAGCTTTCAGGAGGGTAGGAGCCACATTTACTGTGAAGACAAGATATAGACAGTATTTACAAAGACACACACACACAACAAAAATTACATAAATTATTCTAATTTCTGAAACGCCAAAGATGGCAGCTGTCCTGCCTCTACCCTTAAAGAGCAAAGCAACAATGTAATGAACTGAAAAACATGAGTTAATCATGTTGTTGCAGTGTCACATACTGAGATTCAAAACTAAACCGTTCTCAAACCACTCGATATACTAAAAACATGGAAAAGTGTACTTATTGTTTTTTGTTAACTGCATCCATTTGTTCAATGATCTGGTGTGAGAAGGAGGAAACACTGTCTTAAGCAGTTATTTATAAGACTAGCCATGGCCCCTTCCCCATTCATTTAGATAGGATCTTTAAGATAAATGCCCAAATAACTTCCCTGAGGTGATGACAAGATGGCTGCTGAATAGTGAGACTTACTTTAAAAGGACTACGCATGTATTTTACCTGACACTGTTTAACAGTATGCTTCTGCCAAGGGAAGCTTCTCTAATAAATTCAAGTATGACACCAAATGTCGGCTTACACGGCCTGAAACTTAGATGAGAAATCATCTAAACGCACGGACTGCAAAAACTTGTTTGGAGCGATTAGTTTTTACAAGAGCGCCATTGTACTCGCCTGTGGTAAGTGGCGTATTTGCAAATTAAACAAATGCAATTTATGCAAAACGATGACATAACAAGATGATAATTCATGCTTCGAGGCCTTTGCTAACACAAAATAGCTTTTGTACTCTGAAACAAAGACATTAAGTGTAGCAAAGGGACCTGATGAGGGGGATGTCCTGGATGGTGCAGCATGACTTCGGGAAGCCTGGCCGGGGCAGCTCTTCTATGCATGTTACATTGTAAGACCTGTAGGAGTGACACAAAAAGCTCTGTTTATTCCCTGCTCATAGCTATGGAGTTAGCTCTGGTTTATTTTTGTAACCCATTAGATATTTTAGCCCATTTCATCACCTTCATAGAAGAAAAATCACATACCAGTTCTCCACAGGACACACATGGTGATTCATCACAGCCATGGCATACCTGTAGAGTAAAAAACCCACCATAATTTAAAGAAAGAAACAAATCCCCAATGACAAAAGCCCATTTGCCCCATCCTTTCCCACAAACCCTTCAATTAATCGACCCATCATGTAACACATTTAAATGTGACAGCATACAAGACCCAGGCACTGTGACTCACACTATCCATATTCCTGTGATGGAGAAGGCAGACAAGCTGACAGGTAGTACAATCCAGGCAGTCATTGGGCTGGCAGTGAGCAACCTTTGTCCCAAGCATGGGGTGAGAGGGCGACTTTGGGCTGGAGCGGCAACGGATCAGGTTGGGGGTGGGTGGGGTGTGGGGGCACTAACACACAGGGAGACACACGGGGGAAAGGGGGGCATGAGAGGGCAAAAGGGGGGAATGGCACAGCTCTTCTGCTCCACACGTTCCTGCAAACAGCAGCAACCCTAAAGAAGGTGAGGAGTAGAAGGACAATTTTATTAAACAGATGAAGCATTCAGATAGATTTTTTACAGACACATCTTCAGTGTTATATCATCTGGAAAAATCTTGCCTTGGCATGCATATCACAGAAAAAAAAAAGCTCAGTTCCCTCACATGCTCTGTTAATGGTTGCATTTTAAGACAAATGCAAGCGGCCAACTGTTAAGCACATACACACTGTGCTTGTGTGGCACGAGGGACAAAATAAGCAGTGACTGTGCGTACTCTTATAGTAAATTGAAGGTCCCCAGCATGCTGATAAGAAAGAAAAAAAAGACAAAACAAAACAAACAAAACAAACAAAACAAAGGAGGATGGCCAGCCTATCAAAACTCTTTTAGGGACTCTTAGATTCTTGATGAACCTCAGCGCAAAATAAAGTTTACATGCAAGACTGTTCCATTTACTGTAAACAAAACACACATTCAGCAATAAAACCTCACTGCATTCACTAAATATCTTCCGTAAGACTGCCCTATGTCACCATTACCAATGTCCATTTGTAACGGCATCTGTTCCCCACATGACGCAAAAACTGACTGCACCTCTAGAAAAGAAATGAGCAGCAACATGAAGCTGTTAAACTGTCTGGGAAAGGTGTACCCTTTTGAGAATGTAGACTTGGTCAAGGTCAGCTGTGTGGTGGAGGAAAGCATGCCCCAACACAGATGTGTATCACTTTACACAGGGTACAGTTACAAGTGTGCCCTTAGCTCAGAGGGACTATACAGTAGCATTAGATGGAGTACAAGCTCTTGTACCCAAAGAAGGGTTGAACCCACAAATGAAGCAGTGTTAAAATTATTGTTCTTTTTCTACTATGTAATGTAACAACAACAATAATAATAAAACTTCCCACAGTGACTACACCCTACCATTTGCAATTACAAAACTCTACAACTTAAAAAAATAAATTAAAAAAAATCCCAAATCACTCATTTAGGTTTCCTATCTTTTAGCATTTGCCAAACATAACTTGCCTGCTTGTTTGACGAGACCAATTGGCTTCACAACATACATACTTACTCATACAAGTAATTTTAATTATGAAAAACTACTAAAAGTTAGCATTTATAAATGTAACATTGTAAAATATGCTGTAATGAAGAGGATGACTGGCCTTTTATTATTCTTACCTCGCCTCTACGGAGAAGGACTTTAGCATACTGAACAGAACCGTCTATGTAAAGGAAATGCCCCCCCTTACCGCCCGCAGCCACTCACAGCAAATATTCGCCACTGTACTTATAAAAGGCAAAATACAACCGTGACAGTATGTTTTTTGCGAACAGCCAACAACACTAACTTTTCCACTGTCTACTCCGGCCAACCAAAGGCAGTAAGATCCCGGAGCACGGCAGCCTTCTTTGCGAACCGCGGAAATCCAACCGTTAGCCTCGCTAGCTTCAGCCTAGCTAGCTAGTTAGCTCGCACTTTACCAGTTCGTTTGACTTGACACCTGCACGCATCTCGGTTTCCGCTAACCCCAGCGATAAGCTCCGAAACAAGAAAAAATTAAAGACTGAGAACATCTGTGGTAACTGGACAGCTATAGTGCAAAAATTAGTTTACACCTACCTTCCACCTGCTATGCCCACCACAGACCTCAACAACCTTGGTTTCCCTTTAAAAACAGCGTTTTCTTAGCAAACGAGGTAATTGCTTAAATAAGTTCCGGTTGGGCGTTTCAAAATAATATATAGTGGCCGTTGCTGTTAGAGTTTCCTTAAGAATAAATAAATTATCAAATAATTTAGTTTATCTTTATAACAATAACTATTTCATTGGTAATAAAATACAGAAGATGCTCTGCACCGCTAAGAAAAAAAAAAATATATATATATATATAAATCACCACCTCCGTTTAATGCACATCTGCTCAGTTTGCCAATCAAGCCCGGAAGTCACACCTTTGGGGCCAACCGACAGAAACCTTTTTACATGTAAGCCGATTTTGCATAAAAATATTAATTAGACCTTCAGTCTTCATTTTTTTTGTCTGCATATTGGAAATAAAACACTTTTATTTTCTTACAATCATATAATCTTTTATTCTAGTGTAACTAACTTGACAGAGCTCACAGTGCTGTCAGGCCCTACTGTGCGACCCCGCTGTAGTTTTTGGTGAGGTGGTTAAGTAACAAACGTGATTTGAATGTGTTCAGAAACGTAAGCTGATCAAAATTTATGTGTGCTTTGTTTCTAAAATAATATTGACTCATTGTAGTTTCTTCTTCTTCTCTTTTTCAAAGTTTCTACCACAAGAACTCATCTCTAACAAGTGATGGATTTGGCCATAGGGGAAAAGGGAATACCATAAATGATGAGTTGCCAGCCTGATACAGAACAAGCTGAAACTTAAGCACATAAATGGTGTTCAACCTACATGTCAGGACAGCCCTCCAATAATCAGTCAACAACCCTGGCAATATAAGAGCAGTGTAATTCACTTGTGTGTCTCAGCAGCGAAAGCACACATGTAATTAATAAGTAGAATTAGCTCTGACAAGCTGTCTCAAGAAGATGGAAGTAGTATTTTGAGGAGCTGATGAATGAAGAAAATTCATCAGAGGACAGATGGAGAAAAATGAGTGAATCAGGAAGTTTCACACATGTCAGGACAAAGCAGTTGGTCCACACGACATATCTGTGGAGATAGTGAGATGCCCAGGAGTGAGGGCAGTGGACTTTTTACCTCAGTCTTGGAGAGTGAGAGGATGCCCGAGGAATGCACAAGTTAACCATTATTTTCCTGTGATTGCATTTGAGTATCACTGATAATCTAATCTATTCCTAATCGGTATCTACTCAGTATTTTTTACTGACGAACACAGAAAAGTGGTGTTACTAATAACATTACTGATGACTTGATTCTGTCACACACAAGCAATCAGATCTCAAAGTCGAAGCGCCACTAATTTGATTATTCTGTTTCCTATTGTGATGTGTTAAATTGTCTCTGAAAATGATGTATTGTTGGGAATCATTGCAATAATTCTTTCAAGGCTTCAAACCAGAAAATAAAAATATCTGAAATATCTCCAAAGCTACTTCATGAATACTAGAGGTAAAATAACCTGTGCACAGCAGAAGCAGGAGAAGCCAGTCATCTAAATGTAAAAAATAAAAATTCTTAGTAAAAAGCAACATTTAGCAGAGCACTCTGCCCCCTTCCCCCATACTACACAATGTAAAACAGACAAATAAATATTTTGATGGGGTTTTGTTGTTGTTCCGTTTTGTTTTCTTTTTTATTTGAGGCAGCAACAAAATCTAACTCTTTTTAACAAACTGGAATATGAACATGTGTACAATTCACACATGCAAGTGAGAAAATAAGATTAGGTTGTTGTACCTCACTGTACCTAAAAAAAATATTGACACCAAAACTGACACTGCGAAAAAGGTATACCATAAAGTATGATCTGCTGTGGAGTTTGCAGATTGCAAAGTTGTTCACTTTGAAATTATGTAATAACACCTTCAAAGGTCAAACGCCAGCATTTACTGGGGCTGAACAATCTGTGTTTGAATTTAAATAACAAGGAATGTATATGACCAGAGGCTTTAAAAAAGCTACAGGGCAGATTAAAACCTGCATTCTTGCTCTGCTAAACAGCTTTAAAGGGACTAAATATGATCTTGTGGACATTTGTGATTGACAACAAAGCATAGGCTTTGGGGTGTGGGGGGTCATATCAATCCCCAGATTTGCAAGTAAAAAGTTGTTTTGTTTTAGCATCTTGTATCATGAACTGGATCAATAGGGAGATTCAGCTGTAAATGAAAAGTACAAAGAAGTATGACCGATTATGTTTGCTAGCTATGTTTGTCACTATGTTGGACAACTTTAATTTAAATTCTTTCCATTTAAATCCTTTTGGATCTTTCCCACATTTATTCTGAAATATTAAATTCTATGACAATCCATCATTTTTAATCACCACATTGTAAGTTAGAAATTTCAGCAATACTGTAAAAGAGGACTCACTACGGCCACAAGTGATATTTACAGGAAAGACATTTGGATTTATTCAGCAGACAGTTGCATAAATGGTTTTGTGATAAAATCACTGAAAGATATATATATATATATATCAGAATCAGAATCAGAATCAGAAAGGGTTTTATTGCCAAATGTTGAGCGGGTTTACAACATTAGGAAATTGCTGCGGTGCTTCAGTGCAAACATACTGTCATAAATTACGCTTAAATAGACATGAAAATAAAAATAAGAATAAGAATTAAAAGTGCTACGTAGAAAGATATATACATGAGTGCAGGTGGTGGTCAGTGCCAAAACATGGAATGATGCAGTGAACACAGTCATGTGTTAGTGGTGGGAACATTTATACGGTTATTGTTCATGTGTCCAACAGCAGAGGAGAAGAAACTGTTCTTATGGCGAGAGGTTCTGGTGCGAATGGACCGGAGCCTCCTGCCTGAGGGGAGCAGGTCAAACAGACTGTGTCCAGGGTGAGAAGGG
>NW_005187454.1:263464-270820 GCF_000239375.1 Pundamilia nyererei
TGCACTCATGTATATATCATGTATATATCTTTCTACTTAGCACTTTTAATTCTTATTCTCATTTTTATTTTCATGTCTATTTAAGCGTAATTTATGACAGTATGTTTGCACTGAAGCACCGCAGCAATTTCCTAATGTTGTAAACCTGCTCAACATTTGGCAATAAAACCCTTTCTGATTCTGATTCTTAAATGATTCACAGATGTGAAGTGGCTTAACAAACAACAAAAAACATTGTTCTGAAAATGTATCATATGGAAAATGTTCTTTTCCTTTCTCTTCCACTTAATGTGACCCTACAGTTTGCATCGTCATCCCAGTTTACCCCTTGTTCTAATGACACATTATACTAATAAGGCTATCTTAAGTCTGAAAGTGGTATTTAAGTGTCACTGATTTAATGACTTCAGTCCTTAATTGATTTAACCCTCATGTGGTGGCTGGCAGCAGGAAGGTAAATAAAGGGTTGACATACTTTATGGCTATTGTAATAAGCCAATAGTCTTGCAGAATGCCGTCATTGGTCAGCAGGACAATAATCTGATATCCAATAAGAGGATTCAATGGCAATCAAAGTCATGTTGGAGACACTTGTTTCTTCTGAGTAGAAATTTTCAGCCTGCTATTTGCTTATGTGAATGTGTCACAGCGTTGCTGCTGATGCTTGTCTGCTGCTTTAACATTAAAACCACATGTTTTAATGTTAAGGGCATGCAACCTTGATTCACTTCACTTCTGAGGAACGCCCCCACCCCCTCCCAGTCAGGAAGTAGGCTAATGCTTAAAACCTTTATCCTCTTTTATGTATGCACTAGCCTTCCTTTGTTTCCCTTTGCTATAGGAAACCAATACAAAACCATCTCACAAATAATTTGAAGTGAACTTTTAACAACACTTCTACTAGAAATCTACAGTTTTTCCTGTATTAAAGTATTAAGTAGTGTAGTTTTATTCAGACAGCATGCAAGTAACAAAGGTATACAGTAGTATTTCCCACACATAGCCTTCAGGCATAACTTCTTGAGTAAGGGATTTCAAAACACATTTTATATAAAACGAGATGTATTCTTGTTGGTCATCTGTTCAGATATTCTACACAGCCAACATCATGTCACCAGGCAGCTCAGTAGAGGATAATGGTATTTATATGTCCTGTAAGCATGCGGATCCTCTCAGTCAGCAACATTAACAGGGCCATGAGGCATCCTGCTTGTGTCCTCCACTCTTAGGTAAAGGGGGTATTAGACTCCAGTAATGCTGGTCAGTCTGGCTGCTCTGTGTGTTGTGTAGTTTTTGAGGGTGGAGCACAGGAAGATGGGGAGCACCAGGAAGGTGGACAGCATACCGAACAGGAGACAGAGTCTCTTCCCCAACTACAAAGTCACAGATTCTGATCTTAATCGAAGACCTTCTGAGATCGTTTACCCACTAGCAAAGGAAAGCTGCGTGAAAACGTGGAACTCTCTGCAGGAGCTCAGCAGGGACATCTACGACATTTATGCAGAGTATGAGGACGAAGAGGATGACAGTACTCCATACGGCTTCACCAAGCACATTTCCCCCTCCAAGAAGAACTATGTGATCAATATTAATGTAGGAGGGAAGCCCTACAAGATAGCCTACAAGATGGCAGCGAAGTACCCCAAGACCAGGATAGGGAGACTGGCCACGTACACAGACCACAACATGAAGCTGGACCTGTGTGATGACTACATAGTGACCAGCAACGAGTACTTCTTTGACAGGGACCCAGATGTCTTTCACAGCATCTTCAACTTCTACAGGACGGGAGTGCTCTGGATCAAGGACGAGCTGTGTCCCCGCAACTTTCTGGAGGAGATCAACTACTGGGGCGTGAGGATCAAGACCACCCACCGCTGCTGCCGCATCGCCTTCGAGGAGAGGCAGGACGAGCTCAACGACCAGCTGAAAATCCAGAGGGAGCTGGAGGCAGAGATAGAGATAGAGGAGAACGAGGAGCTGTTCCACGACATGTTCATGGGCCAGATGCGGCGAGCCATCTGGAATTTGATGGAGAAGCCTTTTTCATCTGTGCAGGCCAAGCTGATGGCTGTGGCCTCCAGTTTGTTTGTCCTGATCTCCCTGGTGGCCATGACCCTCAACACGGTACAGGAGATGCAGTACAGAACTGCTTCAGGTCACCTCAGCGGCAAGACATACTGGGAGTGCGTGGAGTCCATGTGCATCACCTTCTTCACCATGGAATACCTGCTGCGTCTCATATCCACACCCGACCTCAGTTCCTTCAGCAGGAGCGTGCTCAACACCGTGGACCTAATCGCAATCCTGCCTCAGTATCTGCAGTGCATTCTGGAGATCTTTGACAGCCAGGATAATTACGTGAAGCATGAGGCTGACATGCAGGCGGTGGGGCAGGTGGGAAAGCTGGGGCAAGTGTTGAGGATCATGAGACTGATGCGGATCTTTCGGATCTTGAAGCTGGCGCGTCACTCCACGGGTCTGCGGGCGTTTGGCTTCACCCTGCGACAGTGCTACCAGCAAGTGGGCTGCCTCTTCCTCTTCATCGCCATGGGCATTTTCAGCTTTTCTGCTATGGTTTATACCGTGGAGCACGACATGCCACACACAAACTTCACCAGCATTCCTCATGCATGGTGGTGGGCAGCTGTAAGTGCATGTTTCTATTGAGGGGTATAATGAAGAATGACTTCAGTATGAAATAATAACAGAAAGGGTAGCAAATATAAACTTTATCATAAAGTAAGTATTAATGCGTCCTGTCCTTGAGTAACTCGTGTCTCAGTGCAACATTATTAGATTACACTGGGCGATACCACCTTACAAAACAAATGAGGTCAGCTCTGATTAAGGACATGTCTCCCTGCGCTTCCTAGGAATTGTGTATTGAATATTTTGTGGGGCACCTTGTCAAGTTTTAGAGGGTGGAACAGTCATAACTCCAGTAGTGTCTGTGCTGGAGTTTAAGAGGTTAACATCTTGATTCACAGAGTCTGCCTGCCACCATGAATAAACCCATTAACAGATCCTTTCCCTCCCTCCCCTAAACCAGGTGGTAGAATCTTACATCTAATCCAAAGGAAAGAAACAATAATCCTCTGAATGATGGTCATGTTTATAGAATTCTGAATGCTGCTCAAGGCTACCGACTCCCATTGCATTAATGTAAATTCACATACAGTGAGTCATCGAACCACCTACTTCTAAGACAGTTTACCTGCAGTCTGGTGGCAGGATACCTTATGAAAACTGAACTGGTGTCTGACAAAAGTGCTCATGGATCAAGGGGCAGTGTGGGTGCTTTCTAACTAAATGTCTGAATGTATTTACACAATACAGCCTGACAGTGAGTCTGTCAGCAGGAGGGGAAAGCAGTGAAATTCAGCAAAACTGAACCACTCTCGGGCAAGATTTATAACTACTACAAAGGTGGTTTGCTAGCCAGTGCATGTCCTGATGTACAAACAAATTGTCATGTGTCATCTCACCGTAAGTAGTCGTGTAGCAGTGATTATTATTAATATCTAATAATCAGATGTAATAAGTAGTGGCATGGTGTGTTAACGCTGCGATGGGCTGGGGACCTGTCCAGGGTGTACCCCCTCCTTTGCCCCATGGCAGATGGGATAGGCTCTAGCCTGGAAACAACCTGGAATTTGAGAAGTGGTGGAAAATAGATAGATGAACGTTTGCATTTTTTTAACATAATTATTTTTAGCATACCTACAATTTGCAGCACTGAGATATACAGAAGCATTTACAAACTCTTGTTCATGGACGCTGTACTCTAAAGAGGAGGCCAGGCTTGTTGTTAGGACGGTTAAGAGAGTTACAAAAGAAAGTTCTCTTAACACCGTCCATAAGCTGTATAGAAAAGTTGGCTGTAATGTACATTCTATCTTATGGCCAACAGGGGGCATCTCCTGTTTAGAAGTGAGTGTGAATATGAGCATGCTGCTCACTTCATCTATAACCTCAGTAAACACTTTCCTGGTGGCCTCAGTCATTCGTTTGAAGGCGTATTTAATACAACATGATGGTTTAGATTACAATAGGCAGCCGAAAGCAGAGAAAGCTTTAGGTCAGTTTAGCTGGGCCCTGGCTAAACGTGCCTACTGTTTATTTCTGGGATGTTTTTTCCATCAGCACTGACCATTTTCCTGTCTTCGCTGCAGGTCAGCATCTCCACTGTGGGCTACGGAGACGTCTATCCAGAGACCATGCTAGGCCGTATTTTTGCCTTCATCTGCATTGCTTTTGGAATCATCCTCAATGGCCTGCCCATATCTATCCTCTTCAACAAGTTCTCAGACTACTACTCCAAACTCAAGTCCAACCAGTACACCGCCTCCCTGAAGAACCGAGGGAAGGTGAAATTTGGCAAGAGGACGGTGAAAACCCTGGAACACTGCTTTGGAAACCACCAATGTCATGCACACTGATTGTTTCTTCTTTATAGAACAAACTAATATGCTTCACTGTGAAACTAGAACAGGGACAAAGAAAAGAAAAGAAAGAAACCACTCAGCTTACTGGAGTGGGGCGCTCCAGCTAGTTGGCAGCTTTTGTGAGGGAAGCATATGGCTGTCTACACCCTCCAGACTAGTTAGCTATTAAACTGAGTTCAGAGTGAAAATCTGGCACACAGTGTGCCGAGAAGAAGGGGAAAACTGGTCCCTTTAAATCTTCTTACAGGAAATTATATTTTTATTAAGGGATATTCAAGCATTAAAAGCATAATTTAGAAATATTTGTTTCAAGAATACCACAAATGTAAACATTCTTCAAATCTACAAGATATTTTGTCAACTATGCACTATATCAAAAGAGAAACAAAGAAACGTTTGTGGCCAACATTTATTAAATTGTGCACATCTACAGTATTTACCCTTGGTGCAAAAATGGGAATAATTCTCTCCGTAAAAGCATCTAGTGTGTAAAAATATGTTTACATATGATTGTTTTATCCATGCTGTGAAGAGGTTGTTTTTTTTTAACTTAAAGTCAAATTAAAATGCATAATTTTTAAGTGAAATGTTTTAAAAGCAGTACTCTTAATTTCCCAGAGTGAAAATCTGTAATCTCATCAACATCTAAATGTTTGGATAAAAAGGTCAGAGTTCACCTGGATACCTATAGAATGAATGAAAATCCTTTAATCCTTTTCTCTCGGGCATAGGCAGGGCATAGGTCCTTATACACATCTACAGTGTAGCTCAGTGAAATTTAGGAAGAGACGCTTTTAAGAGGCAGCTGAACAAAGTTTCCTTTCCTTTGCATCTGAAGTGCTTTAAATCAGTGTTCACACAGGTGATCTGTTTACTTGGTGAACTTTGTAGTGTAGCGCTGCTTTTCATGTGTTTGCAGTATTCGGTCATTTTGCAAATCTGCATGCAAAGCAAGTAAATCATTCCGCCAATGTACGCGGTATGATTTATCGTCTTTGAGACATATGCTGTCTCAAACACTGTTTTCAATAAACGCTGTTTTCCTCACAGAGAGAGTCTCCTCAGTGACTGATTGTAAACAAGTTCATTTAAACTGCACTTTTCAAGAACAAACATCACAGGGCTTTGCAGTACAAAATAGGATACAACAGTTAAAACTACAAATGGATAAAACCAATTAAAGCAAATCTCACACATGTGGGTCTTAAAGGGGGTTTTTTTTGTTAAAAAAAAAAGAAGGTCCAATTACTGGAAGCGAGTTTCACAACTTGGGAGCCACAACCTCAAAATCCCAGTCTCCTGTTGTCTTTAACCTGGATCTAGGAATACATAAAAAGAGCTGGTCGGATTACCTCGGAGACCCAGCAGTTACATATACAGCTGTAGTCAGAGGTTCACATGTACTCAACATGAACATCATGGTAATTTTGGGCCCTTAACGATTTATTTGAACTGTTCTTTTTCCAGGTTCTAATGATTGGACAGCAAACATCTTTAATGACTTCTGGATTTTTCCTAATACACACAGGGTCAAAATATACATGCAGACTCAAATATATACACATGTTCTCTTAAATCTTTAATAATTGGTGCTGAAGGCTCCACACTGTCTTTTAACCTGACAAAGCATTTTAACTTCTTAGTGATCATGACTGACCACAACTTGTAGCTTTTCCTTGGAATTACCAACACTCAGAACAATGGGAGATTTCAAGGAACTCGATGTCTAATCTAAGAACGGAAATTGTAGATTTACACAGGTTGGGAAGGCCTCTTTCTATATGTAGGTACATGCTGTTCAAATGTGACATCACTTTGCTAAATTCTTGAAAAAACACCTGAACTATCAACATCAGATGAGGGGAAATTGGTTAGGATTTTCAGGAACAACTCAGGAACCAGCCAGACTCAAACTGCTGGAACACGGACAGAGAGGGTGCTGACCGAGAAAGAAGCCCCTGCTTTAAAATCAACATCGAGCCAAATCGAGCCTTCTAACAAATGTTTTATGATAAGAATGAACAAATATCAAGTGATTCGGCAACAATGATAAGAGGTATGTTTGGAGGAGTAAAGGTGTGGCTGTCAAAACTAATACTGTACCAGCTGTCAAGCATGGTGGTGGTAGCATCATGTTATGGTGCTGTTTTGCTGCCAGTGGTTGTTACATTGCACAAAGTTGATGGAATAACTAAGAAGGAAGAATACCTTCAAATTCTTCACCTCAAAACAGCTAGAAGGTTGAAACTTAGACAGAGTTGGGTGTTCAAACAGGACCATGATCCCAAACCGAAAATAAAACTGGTCTAAAATGAATAAATCAAGCTAACGCTAAGCTTCTGGGATGGTTTTCCCAAAGACGACAGATTTTGTGTAACACGGGACCTTTTAGAGGACCAGGTGAGCAGCCTCACAGGAGCATTCTGAGCTATTTGCAGGTGATCCAGGAAAAGGAATAATGAATTGCAATGGTCAAGGCATGACATAACAATAGCTTGTATGATTGTATTAGTTTGAAACAGAAACAGTTTTAAGACTTTAAAACTTTACAACTGCATACCTGATTAATAGTTACGCCCAGATTTCTCACACCTGGGAAAACTGAACATGAAGTGTGTCCAAGGTTCTCAGCTATCCTGGGAACAAAGTTGTCAGGATCTTCAAAGATTCTTTACTGACCTCTGCAGGAAGACATTTGCTACTGCAATATCATGTCGGTGTATATAAGTTTTTAGATCTGTGGTTGAATATTATGACAAAGAGAAAAAAGTATTATTGACATATTTAATAATGGGCTTGGGTTTTGATTTTCCATTTAGCTCATAGACCCTATTTCTGTGGAAAACGTGGATTATGAAGTATTATTAATTATTATTATTATTATTATTATTATTATTATTATTATTAT
>NW_005187454.1:271063-298107 GCF_000239375.1 Pundamilia nyererei
GTTGATGTGTTTGGAACAAGTAGACGGGCTAGTCCATTTTGCTGAATTTTCATTGCAGTAGCTCAAAAATAGTGAATACATGAAAATGTCGGGGCATGTTCCTAATGCGATGACGGATGGTGTCCTGGGGGATCTCCATCCAGATCTGGACAAGGGGATCACTGAGCTCTTGGACAGCCTGAGCTGCAGCCTAGATCAGGCGTGGGGAACTCCAGGCCTCAAGGCTGAAGAGGACCACTTGTTCCAGAAGGTGGCAGCAGTTCACCAGCGGCAGAAAGACCTAAAGAAGAAGACACCTCCGCTCTTCCTCCTGTTGGTGCTAAAGTGACCTCTGCTGTTTATCGTAAGCCTGCCGTGAAACTATGGTTCCTCCGGTTGCAGTGTCACCTCTGATTAAGGTTTGCATTGACACACATTTTGTTATAAAACTAGTGTTTTATAGTCAGACGGCACAAACCGCCGTCTTTTAGGCTGCTAGTTAGCTACCGAGAACACGCTAACCTGCTAACGTTTAGCAGGGGCATGCTAGCTGTCAGCTGTGTCACTAAAACTATGAATGAGCAGCTGCAGCCTGAGTTGTACTGTTGTTTGGTTGTGCCGTACAGCTCAGCTTGCACTGACCGTACATGTGTGCGGGAGAACAGTGACTGTTACGGAACATCACGCTTGATTTGACTGATAGTTAATACAAGCTGCCTTCATTTAAACGCCGCAGCGCTAACTGGCTGGTAAAGTGGAGTCACCGGAAATAACTAATGACTAATTCTAAAAATGTGTTGTTTTTGTATTTGTCTCTGCATCAAACAAGTTTAGCTGCTGTTCGCCTTCTACTTCAGTTGTCAGCTGTCAGAAAACTCTTGTTTTGGAGCGAAGCTGTTGCCCCCTACTGGTCTTACTGTGAATGACAGGTGGATAAGGTTACTGTAGACTAGATATGTTTTTACTGGAACAGTTACTCTTTGTGCCCTGTCGTTAATGCCCTTTAAATCCTCAGTCAAATGTGGGTTTTGTACTAATGAAAGGTCATCAGGTGTAGCGGCTGGTGTTAGAAAATACAGCCTCAAAATGATAAATACTTTAATCCCACAAGGGAAGTTTGTGTTACAGCAGCAGGATAAAGAATACAAATAGTACAGTCTTTAATAAACATTGAGAAAACAACAAAGTTAAACTAAAAATGCTGCAGGCGCCTACTAAGGGCATTATTCTATGAGAATGCAAAAATGTGTATATATACTACAGACTGACACTGTGTAAGACAATAATGAATATTGCATTCATAAATAATATATACACTATAAATCTACAAAAAAAAAGCTGTGTGACGGTATAATACACAATATCAGAATATTTCAATAAATTTGCCATAATTGAAATGTGAATCTATTAAAACAAGGTGCATTATAGTGCAATAGTAGAGACACAGGAGAAGTTAAACATACTACAAAAGTAGCCTAGACAGTTTTTCCCCTGGAAGCCTTAAGTATAACTGCTTAACACTTTGGTTATTGTTGAACTAAAGTGTAAACTTAACCCTTCAGGAGCTGCACCATGCTGTCATATAATAAAACTGAAAAATATTTTCTGTCTTGGATCAAGCTTTTTAACCAGCTGCTTACAGCCTTGTTTTTCCACCATGTGATCACATCAGTCATTTCCATCCACGTTTGCCCTTCCTGTCATATGCAGTGCAGTCAGCGAGTTCCCCAGCGATGCTCAGTGGAGTCATTTTACATTTGGGTCACACAACACCAGCTGCTAGTATCTCCCTCTTTATGGCAAGGTTTTACTCGGTGGTGTGTTTTTTGCCTCAAGTGGTGAAACACCTTTTGTTGTTTCCACTTTTACTGGGAACCTTTTTCCTCCTGTGTTTTGTTGGAGGGTTTTTGAAGTAGCTCGCTTTTTAGGTACCAAATGGTCATCAGAGGCTGATGGATGGCTCTCACTGTCAGACATAAATCATTTATCATTTACAATTATATCGTGTTTTTTCTTTTGCATCTCAGCCGGCTCATTATGGAGTTTTTGACACTAACATGTACACATTTTCTTTTGCAGACAGCCAGGTACTCAGCTTTGATTGCTGGGATCATATATGGCAAAAGGAGATATGGTAAGTTGTTACTAGAACTGTCCTTTACTGCAGCTGTGTAGTGTAATGAGGTCAAACACTTCCATTCATTGGGCAGAGCTTCTTATATACTACGTGCTGTGTAAGACAATAGTTGTATCTCATAAATCAGGAAACTGCGTGTCTTTTTCTTCCACCTCAGCTTAATAAATGTTCTGATTTGCTCAGATCACCTGAAGCCTATTGCAGCGGAAGAGAGGAGGATTGAGGAGGAGGAGAAGAAGGTCCGTGAAGAGCAGGAGCGCATCGCCAAGCAGCTAGCAGAAGGTACCTTGTTCACGCAGACATACTGTACAGCTCACATGTGGACGTCTCAATCACGACTGCATTGTCAAATCTCATATTTTGCTCTCGTCCTCACAGCAAATGATGACAGCATTCTGAAGTAAAGCGTTGGAGTGCTGTTCCAGGATGTCCACGTCCACGTGCAATTTCCAACCTCTTCCACTCTATCTGGAGTAGCTATGGCAAAATGGGGTCACTGCCACTCAAAAACACTCCTATTTTGTGGACATGTTCACCGCTACCTTTGATAATACAGCAGCCCTTTGGTTTTCCAGATATTGTGATTTAATGTTAGTCATGGATTATTGAGTAAAGCTTTTGAACTCTTAATGCCATATATGCACTGTGGTCTTTGTTCTCCTTCAGTCAGCTGAATTCCCGATTGCTTCTGCATTAACACTTTTTCATATTAAATGTAGAAATATATCATTATTTACAGTTACCTTTTTTCTTTGTTTGTTTTACTGCCAACAACTTTTTGGATCACTGGTTTCCATTTACAACATCGACTTAAAATTTGCACAGTTGTCTGGGAACCATTTATGAAGGGGTGCTGGTTAGTTTAGTAAACCTCTCATTTCTTCTTCAGAAATGCTGATGAAACACGGAGCGCATTGATTTTTTTTTTTTCCTCCACTTTCGTGCACCTCCGTAATGCTGCTCTGTGTAAGCTGATGATGAAAGCACTGTTCCCTCCAACCTCACTCCAAGAGCACAGGTTGTCAATACCCAATTTATACAAATCCTGTTCAATCCAAGGAGCTTTTGAGGTATTATGTCCACTTTCTCCAGCCTTCACTTTAAGCTTTTCAATAAAGACATAAGAAGTATAACTCTGTGTGCGTGTGAACCACATTTCTTTAAAATAATTTAACAGGTGGTCACACGTCTGCCTGAGAACAAACTGGCAACATGGCTGAGGTGATCTGTAGTTTTTGTTACAGTGGAATGACTTATCCTCTTAAATCCTTTTGCCAGGCATTCACAATCTTTTCTTTGAAAGCCTGAAAGAGCCTTTTAGATGTTGGCACGGTGACATGCCACCAGGCCCTTGATGTCAGTTTTAAATAAGACAGCCTGGAACACTTTATTATAATTTTATAGATTTAAAGGTAAAAATTGACTAATTTTGTGGCTGATCTTTAATTTAGATTTACTTATTGAAATGCATAAATATGACTCCAAAGTTTGAGTCATATGCTCTTTATTTGAGATTCACATGTCTGTCACTCTGCTCAGTCCTGCTGTATTTCTGAACCTGTGGAAAAGTTCATACTTATTGTCTAAACTTCCCATTTAATTAAGATTACAGTTCATGTGGAAATTCATTTTCACTTTTAGTGTGACCCACATTGGTTGGGTGTTAAAACAATTTTAACAACCTCTTACTTTTGGTTTAATTGCATCGCCTAAAAATAATTTCCATTGTTTCCAAAGTCCAGAGTTATGTCATTAATTATTTTCACTAATGCACAAAAAGATAGTTTTGTAAAATGAAAATTTAATTGGGAGAAAAGTGAATGGCTAGTTGAGTATCAAAATAGTTACTGCAGCCTATGATTAAATAAGACGGATGCATATATTTCTACACTCAGCTGCTTGTTATACAACTTGAGCCAGTCAACCTGACATGGCTCTGGTCCAGATCTGATCAACCTGAGCTCCCTTCCAGTTAAGCAAGTGCGCGTCTGTAACAGGATCATTTAAACCTGTCGTTTGTTTTCAGATTAGAGATGCAGAGTTAACGCTGCTGACACGTGACTGGTCACATCAGTGTCGAGGATTTGACTGCATTTAAAAAGGTGAGGACGTTGGGCAGAAAGGTCTTATGTAATATCTTCAGGACAGGTTATTGTTAGAACGACAACAATGACAGGGCTGCCAGAAAAATGCAGCCGGATTTACCGACACACTACTCGTCTTAAATTGGCTTCCTTACCTTACAAAAATATCTCCCAAGAGCTGTTAGAGGGATTACAGTGATCTGGTTACGTTTGGATTCTGGGACACAAAAACTGAAAAAACAAAACAAAACCAGTTGCTCGACATTTGACTCCAAAATTTGTAAAATCAAAAGAAGAGCTTTTCTTTATCCTTTTTTCTTCTAAATAAACCATGTAGACGATATATAATATCGTAAAGTGAGCGCTTTTTGAATATAACTTCACCTTGATACCTGTAAAACAGAAGCTTGTGCATTTTTAGACCTCTGCACATGCAGGATGCATAAGTGGTGTAAACTTTCTATAATGCAGCTCAGCTGTTTCCTGTGTGACACATTGCAGGGCGAAGCTGAAGAAGAGACAGATTACTTAACCAAGTAAGTGGCAGCAGCCGGGAACACCTGAGCCTGTGCTGACCTAACATGACCCAACATCCAGTACATATATATAATTTTTTCTTTTTTTGCAGTTTTACCACTTGTACATTTGTACTGTTTGTTGAAGGTGGAAAACAGATTTTTGATTTCTTTCCACTGGTTGTTAAAGTTTAAGAACTCACAAAATACATAATTTTAGGTTAAAACATCCTGAATAAAACATAACAGGCAAAAAGGCTAAAGAGACGGAGCAGTAATGCTTAATCTACAAATAGACTTGGCAGAACAAAACACTAAGTTAATTAGTGCAGTGATTTGTTTTATCGTGTTAAATTAATATTAATAATGATAACAGAAAGCATTAATGCTCTTGGAAAAACTGTCCCTGTTCAGGGTTTTGGGAATGTTTTGAACACATTTAAAGGAAACACAGATGCAGTAGAAAGACAGAATCTCTCTTGAACCCTGCATCTTTCTCAGGCTGGGTAAATCTGTACACTTTATACATTTTCATGTATCCTCAGGGCTAAAAATACATTTGCCTGCTCATGTAAACACCTTTGCTGTGCATACGTGACCTGCGGCTCAGCCAGCCTTATCCTGCCGGGCATCTGTTATCTTGTATTCCATTATGTAGCCCTGCACTGAATTACATAAAGCCTGCTGAATCTGGGGGTTCATCAGCTTACGCCGGCGGATTTTGTTAACTGGATAAGCCGTAGATTTAAAATCTGAAAATAAGCAGCGAGCCTGTCTGTGCGTCGGGTATAAAAGGCTCACACAGCGTCTTCTCACCACAGTTCACTGCAACAAATCGGCACTGAAAACGTCTTGTGGCTTCTTCATTCCCTACTTCAGGTAAGGAGATGCTGCTTTTAAGGGACTTGCTCAAATTTTTACAAATAAATATGGAGCTCAAAGAACAACCCTTTCTTGTTCTTAAACCATTTATGAGGATTTTAGTGTCAAAATGATTTAGGAATGCTGACTTTACACCTTTATATAAACAAATCATAATACAGTGTTAATTTGGGTTTTGCGTTAGGATGAATTTTCAAATCTTTGCTCTGGTGATGATGCTCCTGGCCTGTGTGGAGCACAGCCTGGCCTCCTGTGTGGTGGACAGCTTCACAGTCAAACAGGACTTTGACCCCAAACGAGTGAGTACGCAAATGTGTCTTTTAAGGATACTTCTTAACCCTTTCATTACGAGATCAAAAATTGAAATATATTCTAAGACTTTTTCTGTGTATTTTTGAACTTTCTGTAATCTGAATTAGCTTGACTGTATTTATAGTAACACTGGTGTATAATAAGTAGTTAAAAAAATAACCAAAACAGGAACAAAATGATCAATGTGGCTCATGAACCAGAACATCATCGGCATACAATCACACATATGAACTTATGAACTATGTGCTACTTACTGTGATATTCGCACATTTCAGTGTGTATATCCATACTATAGACATGCCAATCAAAATAAAGCTCATCTTTGCCCTTTCTTCCCTACAACAGTACGCAGGGAAGTGGTACGCTCTGCAGAAGAAAGATCCTGAGGGTTTGTTCCTGCAGGACAACATCTCTGCTGAGTACACGGTTGGCGATGATGGCTCCATGGTGGCCTCCTCCAGAGGCAGAGTCACTCTCTTTGGGTGGGTATTTGCAACATACTTGGTAGCAGCTTCAATGTGAGGTCATGAATACGCTTGCATTTGCTGCATATTTCCTCTCCTCTGTATTCAGGTTCTGGGTTGTCTGTGCTGACATGGCTGCTCAGTACACAGTCCCTGACCCTGGCAACCCTGGTAAAATGTTTATGGACTACCAGGGCCTGGCCAGTTACCTGTCCAGTGGCGGTAAGCCTGCTCATCATGTTCTCTTTGTCACTCTGTCTTTCCTTCATGGAGCTGGGACTCATTTCTCATTCCTGACTTCTAGGTGACAACTACTGGGTCATTGATACAGACTATGACAACTACGCCATCACCTATGCCTGCCGCACCCTGAATGATGACGGAACCTGCGAGGATGGCTATGCTCTAGTCTTCTCCCGCAACCCCCGTGGCCTCCCCCCTGCCATCCAGAGAGTGGTCCGCCAGAAGCAGGAGGAAATCTGCATGGCCGGACAGTTCCAGCCTGTGCTGCAGTCCGGTATGTAAAACAAGGACTTGTGTTGAGGATTAAGCTCTGATGCAGAGAAAGAATTTTAAGACTTAATCTGACACTTGTTCCTCCTCTCTGTTTTCAACAGGAGCTTGCTAAACAAATGCTCATCTGGGGCATGTTGAGCAACCCTACATTAAAGTGGATCCAAGAGAATAAGCCTGTCACATTCCAACTATGTGACCAACATCAGATAAATCCAATCCAACCCATAACCCTGTGAAAACTTTAAACCTGCCACGACAAAAATACAATTTAAATCCACTGGAAACTATTAGCGATGGAGTGGATATCATCAAATAACCAGCTGTATCATACTGTCACACTGGTGGGTAACATCTGCACTGTGCCATTCTGCATCGGTGACAATAAATTTTGTAAAGAAACTTGTGGTGGCTCTTTATTTCCCTTAACTGCACTTCATATCTACTGTTCACTTATTTATCCAAATCTACAAACTTAAAAACATACAACAACTTCATAAATAAATGTATGAGTGATGATAATGCTTTCTAATTCACGTTTATTCACTCTTTTGAAGTGATTCGCTTGAAAAATTTGAAACCTAAAATTTTGAAGTCACAGAGGATGTTTCCTCCAAGGCAGAGGAGAAAGAAAGAAAAGGATGTGTTTAAAGAAAAGTCCTAAAACTTGTGCTTATCTCAACTGAGCCTTAATCAAATCAGCAAAGATGTACAGGAAAGAGTTTCAAACACCAACCAGGCAGAAATAGAACAACATTGTGGTCCCACGACTTCCCCCTGCACTTCAGATGTAGCAACACCCTCAGACAGAAACTGGTTCATCTCAATGCACTCCCAAACACAAGCTGAATAACACAATGTATGTTGTGCGGCGCGGTGAGTAGTGCTCGGACTCTGAATAGGAGAAACCAAACAGCCACCGTAGAAGAGCCACCTCAACATGACAACATCTGCACCTGAACGATAAAGGTCACTCTTTCAAGGATGCAAATGTCCACATCTTGGACCGAGAATACAGATGTTTTCAAAGAGCAGTAAAGGAGACGATCTGTGTCCACCATCTTTGACCAGACACCGGATAGTAGAAACCAACAACGCAGTCTAGAGATCCCTTCCCAAGCGTCTCAAACCTCACTCACACCTTGCCTCAGGTGACCTCAACGTGATGGGGTGGGGCGAGGATTCAGTGATTTCACACCTTGACTCACATGATTACAGCTGACCACATACAATGCTTTATTAAATACTGTGGCGTGAATAAGGCACGGCGGGACCACGGAGCAACGTTCAGAGCCAACTTTATTTAATTCACGTCACACCACACACACACCAACCCCTGAGTCCCCGTGTTTTAACACGGCGGGCGTGATTGCGGATGCCGTGCAGGTGCGTCCGCACGGCACCGCAAACCATGCCCCACCACAAATACAAAATCCACCAATCCAAAAATTTACATTATATAAAACAATAACAAAACATAACATAACAGCCAGCAGACCAGATCTCGGACTAATGCTCCTCTGAATATCTCTCTGGCAGCGAGTACTCGCCGGGCCTTCCCCAGTAGTCCACAGCTCGAACTCTGTACAGACCACTAACCTCCTGGTCCACTACAGAACACAACAGAGAGCATGATATTATTTCTCTGTACAGTCAGACTCTAAAGGTCTCAGATTTAGAAGAATTTAGTGTGAATTCTTACCTGGTGAATAAACATAAGAAGTAAAAATAGTGTTCTGGGTGCTGATTTTGCCGAATGCCTTGCCGCCTGTGGATAATTCCACTTCATATGTTTTGATGCATCTGCGAAGCATAACATAATAAAAGTGGTATTAGCCTTACTAACGTTGTCCAACCTTTAAAGGATAAAGATGCATATAATACATTTTAAAGCAGAGTGAAATGAAATGTTTTGGATGAGAAACACCTACTTTGAATTGACACAGTGGTCAGACCAGATAATAAGGACTTGACCTTTGGTGATCCTAATGAAGCGTAACCCGTTGACCTGAAGAAGGTCAAATATAACGCAGAGTAAAAATATAAATCTGTGATTAATTTTATAGACAACAGAGCATTTAAAAACATACATTTATTACAAATTTAGCAAATAGACCTACTCATAAAAACTCGCCTTGGCTCTACAGACTTCTTTCTAGCTTAAAATTAAAAATATAATCAATTAAAATATTTTAAAGCAGCTTCAGCTTTCTTACTATTTTCTAATATTGTCTTTCAGACTCATTTATGACACGAGTGTAATATGAGATATTTTATCTATACAACATTGTGTTGTGTTGGTACTAACCTGGTCTGGCACAGCTTTCGGCCGAGCACAGACGTGGATGAGGAGGACGGAGGGCACCGGCAATTTGGCTTTCAGAATCAGACTGTCTCCTGCAGGAACGTCCAAGGGTCCGTCAGTGTGGGGGCCCTGAGACAATGACACATCAGGTCAACGCGTGTCTCAGTGCACTTGAGAGAGCAGGAAAAGGTCAAAGTGATCTGTCAAATCAGTTCAAGTCTTAAAGACTCACAAAAAAATAATCCCACAGGCATCAACTAGATAACAAAAAATGATGAGAGTTCATACTGGGAGGAAATCCATGCTCTCACAGTGTGGTGTGCAGAAAACTTCATCAAAAATAAATAAAAATAAAGGCAGAGAAGCCTGTTTAACTCGGTGGAGCTGGGGTGCAGATTTAGGAATGAGGGAATCATTGCACGGCATAAAGTGTGCCACAGCCTTCGAGGCTCTTTCATGCCTGTCACGTGTGCTCACTGACAACCTGCTCGCTTCTGTAAAGAGAAAAAGGCACCAGTAGCTGTTCTGCTGATCTCTCGGGAACGCCAATCAAGCCGCACGGTGCTGGGCTGTGACCATAGATGCCGCTAAAGAATATCAGGACCACATGCAATCCTGATGAAGTCCGATTTTGGCAGTATGCTCAGAAATGGACATTAACAACTCGCTCAAGGTAATTTTTTTAACTGACATGTGGTGATGATCAGGTCTTCCCCTAATTTTCTCTGAGTAGTGTATCAAATAGGATAGATAACTTTTAGCTTTCGTGTTTTGCTGTACACTGAAAAACATACAATTATAATTGCAGAAAACTAGAATATATACTGTCCAGCTGTCCTGTTTACCTCCACACTCCTGAGGCGTCTGAACTGCTCTGCTGTGGGGTAGTCAGGGCTCCCCATGTTCTGCCACAGCTCGTAAGGGTTGGTTACATTATTGTCCAAGTAATATGTGACATACATTAGACCTGGATAACAAACAGATAGCAAAGAGGAGTAAAATTAACCAAACAGACTTACAGAAATCATCACAGATAAACAGAAACACTCCAAATCCCTTGACAGTGTTACCGTTTTGTGCAGGCAGTCCTTTCAGTGAGACAGTGACATCGTCGGTGATGGTCGAGGTGCTGTTGTCCTCACTGTTGTACACCAACACTGCTGCCTGCCAGCTGTCTGAGCCACCGGGCATTACGGGTTTGTGGCTACTGGCGAGAACTCCCAGTGTGCCGTTGTGGCCTCCTGATGAGTTCACAACCTGAGCCAGAAGCTGCGTCTCTCCTAAAATTTGAATCACAGGGACACAAACGAATTAAATCATGTTTAAACGATTCATCCCCTTTCCCCCCCGAGGGAACATGTGTTCTAGAGTAAAGATGTCACCTAGCAAAGCCAGCAGGGCCATGACTGTGAGGACGGGCTTCCTGATGAGTTGAACATGAGGCGGCTGAGTGTTGTTGACCTGGAAGCGGGCGGTTAATGTGCGCTGGGTGAAGGGGTGTGGGTGGTAGCTGAGGAAGGCATTGTCGTTGCTCAGCAGGGTGTAGTTGATGGTGCTGTTTGGGTTTGCCATCAACATATCCTGGTGCTGGTTTATAACCTTTTGAAGGTGGACAGCAGAGGATTTGATCAGGGTGATTTAACTGGCAGAGAGAAGCTCCTCGTAACACACCGACAACAAATTAGTTCTTTTATCCCATACCCACATTCATGGTCTGATGAATACATTTTATGAAGTTGTCGGGGTCATTTCTATGGGAAGAAGATCATACACAAAATATGGTGGCATTTGCTAATCTCTCCATTACCGATTAAAGTTTGATGTCCGGCAATTTAGAGCTGCCGTGCTCACATCAGCTATTTGGTGCGGTCCTTTTCTGGTCTAAATGAAAGATACTGTTCTAGACTGGACACTTCTAACAAACATAAATTCCCACGTGAAATATTTTTTTCCACCCATGCTGTTCGTTTAAATGTCTTCGCCTCACCTTTACCACCATTGCAGCATAGGTCACATCAGCCCTCCACTCCTGTGGCCTGGACCACCCTACCAGAGGATCAGCCTCGTCATTGTAAACAGGCAGGCTGCGAAACTTAGGGAAACGCTCTTGGATCTCTCCTACAGTCTTGATCTCCTGCTGGAGGATGGGGAAGGAGTAGCCTCCTCCCTGTAAGATCGAAAACAGGAAGTCAGCCTGGAATTAAGCAAGTTTGTGCAGTAATAACTATAGTTTTTCCTAAAACAGCGGAGTCTATGAACATAATGATAATTATATTTTTCTGGCAACTATAAGCACAAATCTAGAGCATAATCAAGACTGCTTTCATTTTCTATTTGCTAAGAAAAGAAAACACCTTTTTGTGCAGGGCTATATAGTCCAGTCTGACCCCAGTCTCTCCAGTGAAGTAGTTGGTGCCGTTGTAGCAGTGCTGTAGCATGGCCCAGCAGTACGGGGAGTGTGGATGGGGGTGACAAGAGTCTCCTGGACCTCCAAACCTCAGGAGTGTACTGGCAGCACGCAGACCCTCAGAACAGGCGTCATAGTAGTTTAGAAACCCTTGAGAAAAAAATGATAATCCACAGCACAGCACTGTCATACGGTCTGGCGAGAACATTTGAATTTCCACAAATTTATAAAAGAAGCTCCACAAGAATTGGTTTAGTGCTTTTAAGCAAAAGCAGCTCTTGGAACATAACTGCATAACTTAATATAATGTGTGTGCCCGTTTACATTCACATTAAATAACACTATTATAAACACAAGAGAAAATAAGTAGGGGGGGACCCCAGACTTACCTTTCATCAATGGTAACAGTTTACAAACACAAACACACACACACACACACACACACACACACAAGCCATGCACAATGTCTCACAGGTTTACCTTGAATAGAGACAGTAACATTATCAAAGTCATGGTTGTTGGGCTCATTCCATGTTTCAAAGTTCCATCGAGAAACACTTCCCAGGCCATATTTGTCTGAAATTTACAACAAGCAACGACAGTCATCACAAAACGCATGAGCAGGGTGACACAGTGCAGATTAAGCCATTTAGTTTCAGCTAAATCACATGTTTACATGCCCGCCACAGTACATTTTCTGACTGATTTCTGAATACTTCAATTGGGACCATTTTAGTCAAAAAATGACTGTTATTCATTATTTTAATGCATAGTAATTTGTTATGGCTCTCCTATTGGACTTCACTGTTCTTCACTGTTGTCCTTTTTAATATTCTTATTGATTATGCAAAAAAGGTACGAAACAAAAAACTAAACTCTAACGATGTCTGCTTCAACTCACTCACCAATGTACCTCTTGGCTATGAGATAAACCAGATTTCTCCACTCGACCACTTGTGATTTATCCTCAAAATCAGTGAAGTAATTAGAGACACTTCCCATCAGTTCAAATCCTGCAACAGAGAACAGGAAAATCCAATTACGTTTTCTGATACACAAATTTCTGATGTTTAGCTAACAAATTAACTAAATGGTAAATGGACTTAGCACTTTTCTACCCTCCTGGAGCACCCAAAGCACTTTATACAACATGCCACATTCACCCATTCATACAAGCACTTTTTTCGGTGCTTCCTAACCTCCTAGGACCTGGCGTCCACATATGTGGACATCACATTTTGGGTTGTCTAGACCAAAATACACAATTTTGCAATACAAGGGCCTGATAACCACGTACGAGGACACCATACTGCCACTCTCCTATCAAAATTTAAAACAAATGTCCTCATATGTGGATCTAATTTTTCTCAGAAACAAAAATCGGGTAAAAAAATAAAATAAAATCAGGTAATTCTTTGTTTTTACATTAATCAGGTCCCAATCAGCCCAAATAGCAAACAGAAGTTAAAAATGCATGTTTGGGTCTTAGGAGGTTAAGCTAACATTCACATAAATTCATACGCCAATGAATGCATCGGAGAGCACCTTAGGGTTAGTATCTTGCCCAAGGATATTTAGCCTGCAGACAAGGGCAGCCAGGGATCAAACCACTAACCTTCCAATCAGTAGATGACCTGCTCTATCTCCTGAGCTACATCCACCCCAAGCAGGCTAGGCTAGGCAAGGCTTTAGATTTTGTTGCAAGAGAATGCTGTCATCTGACCTACTTCAAAATTGGCTGAGGTATTACTCGAGTAATAATAATAATGGACTGCATGTAGCGCTTTTCGAGATCCTCAAAGCGCTTTACACTATTCATTCACTCTCACATTCACACACTGGTGGAGGCAGCTACAGTTGTAGCCACAGCTGCCCTGGGGCAGACTGACAGAAGCGAGGCTGCCATACTGCCATATCGCACCATCTGGCCATCACCAGTAGGCGGTAGGTGAAGTGTCTTGCCCAAGGACACAACGACCAAGACAGACAGAGCTGGGGATCGAACCGGCAACCTTCTGGTTACAAGATGAGCTTCCCAACCCCCTGAACCACGGTCGCCCGCGCAGGGTCAACTTTTGTGGTAGTCGTGACCACAGAAATTATGTTTTACTCGTCCATGACCTCATAACGAACAATAAAAAGGTATGAAAACAGATGACAAATTTACATCAGGAACAAACGTGACAGGACTGTAGTACAGTACCTGGTTGAAGGCCATTCATCCATAATAGTTCTATCAGCCGGTCCAGTCTAGTGAAGTTATATTGAGGTTTTCCTCCAATATCTCTAAAATTAAAAAAAAGTTAGATGAGACCACTCTTAGTACTACTGTAAGTTATAACCTACAAAAACAACATTCAAAAAGCTTGTCTTCGATCGCGAGCGTGTTATAGCAAACATGACCCACCACATGTCATGCTACTTGCTACCTACTTGCTTGTTCATTTACTTCACTTACTGTGCAGTCACCAGCTCCAGCATCCAGTGTATCCTGACCTGCTGGATCCCTCCATGAGGAACAGAGCCCACATAGGCCAAATTCAGCTGCTGGTCAATGCTCAGGTCATACTCGTGGGCCTGCGTGTGAGGGAGTGGGGGGCTGGACACAAAACACAGACAAACATTTAGCTTTGTGCTATATCTACACACACTCACTGGGCATTTTATTAGGTACACCAGATTGAACCCCCTTTTTCCCTGAACTCACTTATTTCTTCATGACACAGATTCAACAATGTACAATGTCTGTAGTGACATGACTGGCATAACATAGCTGCTGCAGATTTGTCAGTGGACTGGTGAATATGGAGGCTATTTGAGTACAGTGAATTTTCAAGACACCAGTTTGGGATGATTTGAGCTTTGTGGCACTGTGTGTGATGCTGGTGCTGACAGATGTGATCAAAAAAGGATGAACATCGCCAGCAGCAATACTCAGGTAGGCTGTGTCGTTCAAATGATTCTTAACGTTTAGTAAGGGACCCAAAGCATGCCAAGAAAATATCTCCCACACCATGACACCACCAGCAGCAGGCAGGGCCCTCATGTTGTTCATGCCAAACCCTGAATGAGTGGCAGATACTGAGACTCATCAGAGCATGCATCATTAATGTGTTCTTAGTTGTCAGAAATTTGGTCTGCTGCTGTAGCCCATCCACTTCCGGGTTTGATGTCTTGTGTGCTCAGAGATGCTCTTCTGCATACCTTGGCAGTGAGTTACTCCATAGTCTACCTTTCTCCCTTTACGCTCAGAGAAAGTCCTACGTGTTCCTAGTAAGTGCATCGTTTTTTAAATACTTCCTCTTCCTCTGAAGTATTCTGCTACAGTGAATATAAAAATAAACCCACAGTCAGTGTCCCGTTTCAGTGAATCTCTGCTTTCTGGCTGACACTTACTGCTCGGCGCTCACACGGGAAAAGTTAAAACTGGACCTACCAGAAACCAGTGCTTCTCCAGAAGTGTTTAAGATCTCCTGTCGGCCTTTGCACGTCAGCTGTGATAACATAGGAAGCGCTTGAAGTTTCGGAAATGCAAAGGAGCAAAGCTAGAAATGTAAACGTTTTCCACACCATCATATTTGCGACCCGCTAGCTTAAACGGCTACAATAAAAACAAACACGGTGTGTTATAAAGAGAGTGGGGAAGTGTGACTTAAACGTCGTCTGTGAGTAAATAGGAGAAAAAGCTCTGCCATAGCTCAACTAGACACACTTAAGACACCAACAAGTGTTTCTAACAAACTAGCAAAGTGCGACTGCAGTCATGTGAACACAACAACGTAGATTACATGCGACAGTGTTGTAGTCTTTTAGGGAAGTGAGCGGTGCATCAGTTGCATGGACACAAAACCACTGCACATTCAATTAATTAAACACAACATTTTGCAGAGTATCAATGATGTAGCTTCTTATTATATTATCGATTAGATGCCAGTTATTTGACTGCAATTTCAATCATACTGGTTTAGTTGCGCATCAAGCTACATTAAATCCCTAAACTTCGACTTTACATATCATATAAAAGAAATGGATAATAAATCAGACGCTCAAAACACAAGGAGCTGTTAATGGGACATTTATTAAAAAAACAAAACAAAAACGGTATAGGAGAATCAGAAGGCATTAAAGGAAAAATACAGATGTCATTTACAGTTTAACTCAAAAATTGTTAAACAGCAACAGTTATACACAAACATTTACACAACCTGTACAAATATTTTTCCTCCGCAAACTTGCAAGTTAAATTTCAAAATAACTTAAATAGTTTTCTACGTAAAAGTGCAAATCCATATGGGTGTGATGTCTGTGAGTAAAACCATGGCGACAGAAAGGGTGCTTTGAGCTCACTGGCTGTAGGATGTCCACTTGTAAGCAACACAAACACATTTAGCTGCGTAGTTACGATGCCTTGCACTGACCAGCAAATCAGTACTGTAATATCCCAAACAGTCCCAAACTCTGTGACGCCCTTTCTCAACGAATCGTGCCCAACCCTAAATAAAGCCACCGTTAAACATTGCAGTTCAGTCTTTGTAGTGTTCTCGGGTTCAAAGTTTGGAACGTCAGCATTACAGTATAGCAATGACAACCTGTTACATGTATGGTAGTGTTATAGGTTAGCATTAAAGTCACAGTTAACCACAGACCATTCTATACAGTCTTGAACCCCAAACACGACAGGGTTGTAGTAGTCCACAGGTTTCAGGTTTCGACAGCAAGTGTGAGTAGAGGTGAGGCGAAGGCGGCTGCTGCTGATTCTCCACAGTCACAAGGTATGAGGCGACAGAGAGTGGCAAACTGTTAATGCTGAAACTTCAAAGTCTCTACAGGCATCCTTCTCACTGGTGAGGAGGGGAGACATATTGAAAACAAAAAACTAACCCACACACGCTATTGGGCTTTACATGCTTCTGTAAAATCATGCAGCCGAGTCCAAAACAGAAAAAAGGAAAAAAACTAAAAGAAAATCACCATGAGGAGTATTACAGCATATCTGCTCATGAAGCACTGGTCACCATGGGCTCTACTGGACAGAAAACTGGAAATGTGTTTGGTAAATAAAAACGGTGTTTAGGCATTTGCAATACAAATGGGGGAAAAAAGAAGCAAGCATCGAGTCTTTGTGTGAGTTTGTGTAACATGAAGTAACTACGACTTCTGCTCGGCTCCTGCTGCAGACTGCGCTGCGCTCTCAGGCTTAAGGATCTGGTAGGTGATGAGGTACTCTGGGTAGGCCTAAAGAAAACAAAGCAGGGTGTCAGCCAATATTACACAGCACGTGTTGCTTTTTGCTAACGCTACAGCCCGAGTTCTTAATTACCTGCTCTCCTCTGTAGATGACGTACTCGGCGTAAGCTAGGCCGTTAACGCTGGGCCGCCCGATTACTGAATGATGTCCTGGGGGAGCGTGAGCCATCTTCATGGCACTGAACTGTAGGAATGACTTCCCCAAAGTCACTCGGCAGAAAAGCATTTGCCTGAGAAGTCACAACATATGAACTGAGTACAGGAACAAAACTTTGCTACAACATCTTTGTGCTGCAGTTTAATGGGTGACAGCCAAAAGTTACCTGTGGCACAGGTAACAGGATCGGTCTTTGTGTGTTGGGCAGCCAGTGCCTCCACCGATGCCGTAGACGTATTGATTGCTTTTTGAGGAGTTCTCTGCAAAATAGATGCCTGCTCCAAACATCCCTCCTATGTAGGCGTGACGCTCATCAAAGCCTTTGTGAATGATGGCATTAATAAACGGGGAGCCTGTAAGAAATTGTGGCAGGATGAAGTTACACAGTAGTCAGGTTTTCTGTTATGTCTGCTGCAGACACACAGAGCACATAGATGGTGTGACAGTGGGCGTGGTTACCGTGAAACAACATCCGCTCATTGTGATGGTTGTGGTTCTCGTCTGCGATCTCCTTCTGCCTGTGGGTGTAACGTTCCCTCAGCTTCTTGTTTACCACCTTTTGAATCTGTGTGATACAGTAGGGTACATTTCAAACAGGATGCAGGGAGTTGTGTTTGTTTTACACCATAAACTAATGACTCCTCCCAAACTGCTGTAATATTGAGGTTCGTAACCCCAAAAATATACTAAATAAAGATTTTAAAAATAGCCAACACTTGGTCAGTATTTTGCTGATAATCAAAACAGTCAAGTAAAGAGTCAGCATTCAGACCTTAATGATGTTGTATCTGCTGAAGACACCACCAGCATTGCCTCCATCTCTGTGCTCTCTGATGGTGCTCTGCATCTGTGTAACACACATGAACAACAAGATTTGTTATAAGGCACTCTGTCCAGCTATCGCTACATAATAATTTACCAAGTATTTAGAACAGCTGCATTAAAAAAGAGACACTATTTTTGGGTAAATGCAGCTTCTCAGCTCACCTCCTCCTCCACTGACTGGTACTCCTTGTCTTCTGGGGCGAGGTCTATAAGAATGGTTCCCTGGCTGGCACAGTGGAATGTCAGGTATGGGTTGCCACCTGAGAAGTGATCAAGATTCAAAGTGTAAAGATGCACACTCTCTATTAAAGTAGTACCAAAAAAAAATCCCCCCAAAAGCCACTGGGTTAGACCTCACCTTGTTGGCCACCCAGCAGCCTCTCAACTCCCTTGATGAGCTTGTGTCGGTGGCCATATGCATTAATCCCGATCTCCTTCAGCTCCTCATGGCCCATGTCAGCCAGCACATCCAGTGTGATCTGAGAAAAAAAGAACCCCACAACAAATTGAGACCTTTAATAATTTAATTTTGGTCAAACGTATAACCAGTGGGTTACAGGTCCAGCGTAAAAGGTGTGCTTGCTAGAAAAAGCCATTATGACCTGCTCTCTCTCAAAGATGTCCCTGAGGTGCTCCAGGCCCAGACTCTTCAGGAATTGACTTATGTTCATGTCCAGCATTGCCACTATGAAAAAAAATAAAACAACAAAACAAAAAACCCAGAAGATTTAATAAAACAAATAATACTAACAAAAGCTCCCCAATCTCTTTTATGTCCAATTTGTCTGCTTAACAAGATTTTATCAACTGAGCAGTGTTTGATATAAGGACCGCAACAAACTTACTTTCCCCTTCCTTGCGGTCAGTGCCAGTGGCTCCATCTGCCACCCCGGAGGACCCTGTAGCAGCGGCAGCAGCCAGCTCAGTGAGGGGCCCGGCAAGGTTGTCTATGCTGCTGGCAGCTGAGAGACAAGAGGGCGTGGAGGCAGGGGAGATGACAGAGGCGCTGACCACTGTGGCCTGAGGCTTAAAGCAGCTGGGCAGGGCATCCGGTGGCATGGCATCCATCAGCAGGGCTCGGATGTCATCAGCCTGCACAAGTTAAAAAAAATTCAGCAAAGGAAACAGTCTGAGCCTTTCAACGAGCAAACATATTAAAGTACAGAGTTTCATTTTATGGTGCGTTTAGTATCAGTTATTCTTTCAGACAGAAGCCATTACCGTAGCCAGATCCAGAGCAGTCTGCCCCTCCTGGTTCTTCATGGTGGGGTCGGCTCCATGAGCCAGCAGCAACGCACAGAGCTGTGTGCGACCCTTCTGAGCTGCTTCATGGAGGGGTGTGAACGCCCATTTGTCTGTGGCATTCACACACGTGTTGTATTTGATCAGAAGGGCTGCAATATCCACATGCTGCGAGGAAGAGAGGGAACAGATCACAAGTTAAACCCTGAACTTCAAGTTAAATAAAATAACACAGTTACTGACACAGAGTTTTCAAGAGCTGATAGCAAGGTCATCAGCTCAAGTATCTTTTCATCTAAAATGTTTACACTTTTCATGTATCTACAGCTACAAAACCCACAAAAATGTTTCTGTTTATGTAGCTGAGACTGACCCCGTAAGAGGCAGCATTATGAAGAGGGATAAGGCCTCCTTTGTCCTGTGCGTTGACGTCGGCCCCGTGTTCTAATAGATACTCCGCCACTTCAAGGTTGTTGTAGCCAGCTGAGAGAAGAAGAAAAAAAAAAAAAAAAGAGTCAGTGCAACTTCCTTCATATGAACACACTTCGAAAAGTCTTTTTTAATACATATTTAATTAGATGAGATTAGTCTCATTAAGCTCCACTCTTTTTACAGCTCGACATGAATAAAATGCAAAGGAAATACTGTGTAAATACAAAACACATAAGACCAACAGCCAGAAAAACAGGACACATTATGTTCCAAGTTTTTATGTCAAACAGTGTGTGAGTTAGTATTTTTACTCAGTACAAAAGTATACAAACACATCAGAAGAGCTTGTACCTGCGAGGTGAAGCGGTGTGGAGTTGCGCCCCTGTGTGTCTCTGCAGTTGATATTCTCCGGGGAGCAGAGCTTCTGGACCCGGGCCAGGCAGCCCTTCTTGGCAGCATCCAGCAGAGCGGCATCGCCCCTCAGCAGGTCCTGGATGTCCGTGTCCCCATCTTTCACCATGTCCAGCGGCATGTTGCCATCACGGTTCTTCTTGCTTGGGTCGGCTCCATGCTGAACAGAAAAGTTTAGTTGATCGATTTTATAAAAATATTTGTTGCACATGACACTGAGTGACTTTCCAGGCCAAAGTGATTCGTTTTCCTGTCAGGATCATGAAGGTGGGCGCTTACTTTGAGTAGCAGTTTGCAGATTTCATATTTTCCTTTGGCCGCAGCCTCGTGAAGAGGGGTGAACTTCCAAAGGTCGGCCACATTCACTGAAGCTCCATGTCTGACCAGCAGCTCGGCCACTTCATAGTGACCATAGGAGCATGCATTGTGGAGGGGAACAAGACCACTGAAGGAGGAAAACCGACAGAAAAAAAGATCACATTTAAGAGGGAAGAAAATGTGTTTAAAGTACTGATAATTACGGCTTAAAAGGCTTTAAACATGATAACTTCTGATGTCTTTTATGACATTTTTAGTGAACTAACAGACTGTAAGATGGTAGTTTAAGAACTCACCCTTTGTCTTTGGCGTGAACGTCAGCTCCATGGTGTAGCAGGTATTCAACAACAGCCACTCGATTGTAACCGGCTGCAAAGTGCAGAGGAGTGGAGTGGCGCCCCTCCAAGTCCCGACAGTTTACATTCTGGGGGGTGCAAAGTTGCTGCCAAACGTACATTTTCTAATTAGCCAAGTTTACAAGACATTACATTTTATATCACTGCTACTAGTGAGCATGTGGAACTGATGTGCTACAAATTTTACAAGTGTACAATAAAGATTTTATCACAGTAATAAGTCTCTGTGAAACTCATCATGAATGATCAGGCAGAAGAATCAGTGAACTTACTTGCACTGTATCCAGATCTCCTGCTTTGGCCGCCTCCAGAAACCTGTAGTCCACGTCAGAGTTACGTGTGGGAACATTTTCTGGAAAAGAGAAAAAAAAAAAAAAAAAAAAAGCTGTCAAAGGAGGACTCACATACACCATGTGATGATCAAGAAAAATAGTGTTTTTTCATTTTCTTGAAAGTTAGAAGTGCGGTAATCACCGTTGAGGATCTGTTGCACAGCTTCGTTGCCCATCTGAGCAGCGGTGAAGCCCTGCAGAGACACAATGGAGGGGTCGGCCCCGTAACTCAGCAGCAGCTTGCAGGTCTGGATGTGACCAGCCAGCGCCGCTCTATGAAGAGCTGTCTGACCCAGAGTGTCCACAGCATTGACCTGGAGTCAGAGCGAAAGAGGTTTTTAAGTTTCATACCAACAACTCTCCCAAAGACCACATTTTTTCAAAAAGGAAATGCAAAAGCACACCTTTGCTCCATGTTTCTGCAGCACCTCAAGGATATCATTGTGAGCTCTCTCGGCAGCGACGTGCAACGGGGTCATGAAGCTAAAAGACGTCACAGATGAGAACATGTCACCATTATCACTCTTTAGTGCTGAATCAGCAGCTTTTCGTTTTTTAAAATGTTTTACGTCACGGTCTCA
The DNA here is from genome assembly GCF_000239375.1 of Pundamilia nyererei. NCBI lineage: Eukaryota > Metazoa > Chordata > Actinopteri > Cichliformes > Cichlidae > Pundamilia > Pundamilia nyererei. The sequence continues at coordinate 292,563 of NW_005187454.1, forward strand.
CGTCTTTGCGGCACTTTAATGTGTTTTTACTTGCAACACATTTTTTTTGCAATTATGTTGTCACATCTTAGACCACAGAGATTAAGTTGCTTAATTTGGAATAAAATGCTTATTATTATTATTATTATTATTATTATTATATCAGCTACATTCATTACCTTTAAGATGAACTCCTAGTTTATTTGCTTCTTACTTTTAAAAATACAATCTAAAAACTTTCTGTTGTTAACTTACTCTTTGTTCTTCTCATTGATGTTGGCACCTTTACGCAGCAACAACTCGGTCACCTGCTTTCTCTTAGGGTGGGGTGAAGCCACAGCACAGTGCTGAAATACACATTAACATTATATTAGTGCCGAGCTTCATCTTCATTATGCAGAATTATGCAAAGAACTGCTGGTAGCACAATGAGAGAGAGAGACAGGCATGTTAAGAGAAACTACTGGCAAGCTCCATAGACTTGATTCTGACCAGAGCTGTTTCGTTGGTCTGAGGATGTTTGAAGCTGATAATTTCCAGAGCCAGCGTCTTCTTCACTTTGGCCACGTCTGCCTCCCTGGCTGCCTGCAGCAATGAGTGACCTTTGAACTCATCTAAAAAGAGATGTGGAAATGACAAATTAGAAACCCAAATCATTAGACCATACCTAAGTACATGAAAGCTAATCTTTGTGGAAAAAAATGCCTGCTGATGAAGCCTTTTAGGTGGCTTAGCGAGAACTCACAGGTAAGCCTTTCTTTCAGCTCTGGAGTCGGAGCCATGTCCACAGCACTCTTGCTGTGGCAGTTTAGGAGGGTGGGGTCAGCCCCGTGGCTTAGCAGCAAGGAACAAACCTCCACTCGGTTCTTGGATGCTGCCTCGTGGAGGGGAGTGAACTGCCACAGGTCCATGGCATTCACACAGGCTCCATGCTGCAGAGAGAAACAGCACAAAACGTGTACAGGAGAAGGAAGAAACATTTGTTTCATCACATCAGTATCTGACATAACAAAATGTAATTAGTGTCTGATTACAATTCCTAGCACTACGTTATTTCCTAGTTATAACTCATGACATGATTTTACAAAGCGAAACGAGTTACACTTATTCATTGCTCAATAACATTTCAACCAACCCAGAGTCCTAAAAGCACAAGCTCATCAAATAAGAAATCGTGTCTTACTTTAAGCAGAAGCTCGGTGACCTCGTAGTGACCGTAGGAGCAGGCGTTGTGAAGAGGAACCAGACCACTGCCGGACAACACACTCTGGTTAGTGTCGTGACTTATACTTAAAAGGACAAAAGAGAGAAGAGAAAAAAAAGCCTCACCCTTTGTCCTTGGCGTGAACATCAGCCCCATGCTGAAGGAGGAGCTGAACGATGCGGACTCGGTTGTACCCAGCAGCCAGGTGCAGCGGTGTAGACTGCAAGAGAAAGAAAGCCTGTTAACATAGTTCGTGGGCCGGGTCGGTGCATACTGCCTTTGATGGCCACATGAGCGAGCGGCTGATTAAGGCCAAAAGCAATTGTGCTAGAGCAGGCTATGCTCGGTGAGTTGCAGATGAATGGCGGACATCGTGATGCAGAGTCAATGAGTTTGTGGGGAAAATTCAACAACAAAATTCAGTTGCTGTTGTTACCATGTCTGACCTGAGCGACGACGAGCAACTTTAACCTCACTAGTCATCTAACTCGATTTCCAATTGATAAGATCACAAAAAAATAAATCTTTTAGGTCTTAGTACTTCGAAAATAGGTTTGATGCAGTAAGCTGAGGAGTAGTAAAGTCCAAAAGGCTGCTTGTGAATTATGGTTAGGATACAATATCTGACTTACTTTCCAATTCCAGTTATAAAATAAAAAGAAAAAAAAAACAATAGAAACATACAAAAATGCTTCCAATTTGAATTTCTATTAATTTTTCAATTACCTGTGTATAAAAACAATCATTCAATACTAGCTATTGAGTAAATAAAATTCTATTGAATCCCAACCATAATAGGATGCAGTGAAGCTACAATAAGCAGGCTGAGAAAAAACAAAAAATCAAATAGCCTAATTTCAGCCAAGAAAAATGAGAATTAGTATAAGCAAAGCTGCAAATCCCATTTCAATTGAATTTGTTCACTGTTCAAAACTCTGGCTCAGGTCAAGCTCACAATGAAAAGAAGGGACATTGTTTCATTTCAATCCATGCAGTGATGTTAATATAAAAATGCAGAAATGTAAGACTATTAAGTGAGTGAAAAAAACAAAACAACTCTGAATAATGAGAGTTGAATCATGGAGGCTTCATTCAGTTTGGGATGACACAAGCAATTTAGAAGCAATCAACATGGAGGGAAGAGCATAGCACTAGAATGGCAGGTTAAGTTTAGACCATTCATTACTGCATACCAACTAATCCAACAAGGACATGTGAAGTATACACAAGTTACAATGACACAAATTCAAGATTCGATTGACAAACAAAGTGCAGAGGGGCAGGCCTTCAGACATGCATGAATTATCACCATCATCAAAAACAAAATTAATGAAAAGATAAATCAGACACTGATTTATGTGCAAGTGATCGAAAGCTGGAGAAGTGTGGGTGAGTGTGCAGAGGAGAGAGGACAGACGCTGAAGTAGGCAGGCAGTGGGCATTTTGTGCTCCTCTCCAAATCCAAAAAGATGAGTCGTCACCATGACACCAACCCAGTTCAGTCGCTCACTCACATTCACGCACACACAACAGAGGAGCATCAGGGTAGGATAAATGAGTGACCCGTAAACCCAGGTCCATGATGTGCAATTAACAAGTGACAGCCAGCTTATTGGTCAAATAAAAACGATGGATTAAAAATAAAAGAATAAAAACAAAACAAACAAAAAAGATCACAACAGTGCATCAATTAAGTGGCCGTTATCAAGGTCAACTTACCAGCATTTTTTGTGATGTTGACTGATCGACAAATGTTGCCAGAGTCACACGGAAAACAAAATGAAACAAAAATTACAAAATGACAGTGTCTTTTCACAGCAATTTCTCTCTCCCCCTTAAAGTCAGTGAAACATAAAGCGCAGTAAGACAATAACCACTGTTTGATCCGTCAAAGACGGTGTGAGATTAAATGTGACACGGGGCCAGAGAGGGTAAGTAGCTGGAGGATGCAGTGGAGACTGCTCCTCCTCTTCTTAGGTCTGCTTAAATTCCAGACCACATCTCCAAAGTGGCTTACAGACCTAGATCATGCAAACATCAATTCTACTGCAAAGAGGTAACACTTTAATTTCTGATGGAAAAAAATATGGTTAGAAGCGAATGACATGTGCTGAAAAACTGTTAGCAACAATGAGTTTTCATGGAATAATGAAGGTAGTAGTTATGTTTTGTTTTAAGCTGGTTAGAGAAATAAACACATTTATTCAGGATAAGAAAGCTAATCATTCAATAATTTGAAAATAATGCATGAGGGACCAACCCCACCCCCCCTCCCAAAGAAAAGAAAAAAGAAACACACACACACAAACAGTAGGAGTAAATGCTCCTGTTCATAGGGATGCAATGGAAACAAGATCCCTCACCTAAATCAGCCATGATAAACAGTGTGTAAAGTCTAAAAGAGGAGTGCCAGCTGTGTTTGTACCATTACACATGTAGTTCCCTCAACCACAAAGAGGAAGACAAAAAACAAAACAAACAAAATTAACAGGAGGAAACCTGCATGGTGATCTAAACACTGCTTACAGTGTAATCACGTCCCACTAACAAAGACTAAGAACTGAAAATTACACAGAAATAAACTGTGCAGAATACATTAAGCCTAGTTCTTTGATCTGACCAGATGCGCTTCCACAGAAAATAGATTTCACAACTGACCCAACATGCTGGAAAAATATAGTTTTGGGGGTTTTTCGTGTAAATTTATGTCTACTTTAGCTTCAAGAGAATGTATACAGAATCAACTAGCCTGATAAACTGGGTTGAAATAGTGCTTTTAGTGGTTTCCTTGAAAAAGGCTGGACAATTAAAAGCCAAGTTGAAGAAAACTGATGCTGTTAAAATGAGGATGATTTCACAGCAGCAAATGGATTGTGGATGGTCTCATGAGAGTCACGCATGCATGATTAGAGAATAAGAAATGTCTAAAACAGGTATTTCCAAATTAAGATGGCCCCAACATAAATCCTCTATAGAAACACCATTCAAACTAATTCAGACTCCTTTAAACACATGCTGACTGAATTAAAAAACAAACGAACAAAAAAAACACAACGTGCATTTCCCCCCTCAAAATCTGAAGTTTTGGAAACACACTAGTAAACGTGTATGCATGTATTTGGTGTAATGTGCTACTTGTGGCTCATTTACCTTGCGACCATCGCTGGCGTGACAGTTGACATTTAATGGAGTCAGCAGTGCCATCAGTTTTTCTTCATTTCCACTCCTGTAATTAGATGGTTGAAAAGACTCAGATATTGTTAAATCAAAATAAATTGATGGAAACTAGCAACTAAGACGAGGTCAATTAAAGTCAGATTAAAAGGATATCACATGCAATCATTTTTCTCCTCCTTCATATGTTTTAACTCTTAAATGTGCTTACAGAATCACAGGACACACCAGCATCGTTTCTATAACTGCAGTTTACCCAAGAACTTCATGTCATCAACTATTGACACACTCACCTTGCTGCTTCCAAAAGTTCATCCTTCTTGTATTCACCTGGAACAAGAAAAACTCTCAGATTAGAGAAACGTGTGAAACACTTATACATAAATATTGGCATGTGACTTAACTTTACATAGCATTTATTGCTTATGTTTGTTTGGCACATTAACCGAGACTGACCAGTGAGAACCGCCTTAGCTGAAGGGTCAGCCAGATCCAGAGCAGACTTGCCATCGGTGTTGCGGATGTTAGGATCAGCTCCGTGTTGCAGTAACACTGCAAAAGATAAGATGAAATAAACAAAAACTTGCATTTTAACGTTCCTTTTTTGTGTTACTCAGAATGCTGTGCATATTAATGAAGAGGAAGGCTGGTTAAACAGCATAGATAATAATAAAAGACACAAAGTTGAAAACAGTGTTCAAGCTGGCACCACCTCTATATTTTAAAGAGCCCCAGGGGAGAACGCCACCTCGCACAATGAATGTTCAAGCTCATCAGACGTTTGCACATACACTCAAAGAACTAGAATGACATCAGTCTTGTATTCATCTGGATGAAAATGAGCGCTTAGATTAGAGCCTGGCATGCAAAACACTTCACATAAATGTTTGCAGTGGATATAACTTTCCATGGGCAATTACAGTCTCTGTTTGTTTGGCAAGTTAAGTGCTGAGAACGAACCCGGCTGATTTATCAAGTAGAACCTCAGTTATTTCCACACAGGCACATTTTATTTATACAAATAATCCGTATGAGTCAAAGACTGAGGCTTAGGATGGCTCATAATGCCAGTTCAAACTAGGGCTGGGCCATATTATACCGTTCACGGTAATACCAGTATAATGTTAGGCAACGATAGGAAAATGAAATATCGCGATAGAATATGAGTAAAACGCGCATGCGCAGTGC
>NW_005187454.1:299364-304827 GCF_000239375.1 Pundamilia nyererei
CCCTGCTCTAGTTCAAACTGTTTCTTTACTCTTGAAATGAGTCCACAAGATGTACTTCTACATGGCAGCCATCCCTGCATAGGCAAATGTTTATGTAAATTAACAAATAAAAGGGTTATATAGGCTATAGAAATTTGATAGGGGAAAAAAAAAACATTAAGGCATTTGTTTGTGTGTCACCCCAGTGTAAGTAATGTTTTCAGCCTGCTCTGGCTGTTTTTCCTCTGTCTCACACACATATTTATTAAGTTTTTCACTCCCACACATACACAATTCCATATTTGCCTAACCGTAGATATAAACGGCTAGCATCCTTACCAATGCACACATCTATCTTTCCCTTGATGGCAGCCTCATGTAACGGAGTGTAGTTCCAGTTGTCTCTGGCATTTGGATCTGCGCCTTGACACAAGAGGAGGCTGACGACTTCTGCGTGTCCAAAAGAGCAGGCATTATGCAGGGGGATGAGACCTCCATCATCCCTAGCGTGAACATTGGCCCCAGTCTGCAGAAGGTGCTCCACAACATCTTTTCTACCAAAGCCTGAAAGAAGCACGTGCGTTGAGTTTTTCCATCTATATTACATTAAGCGTTTTGCATAAGTATCCTGCTAACATTAATAGCTTTTAGCCATTCACAGGAAATATCCCAACAAAAACAACACTTTATAACTATATTAAAATATAAATACTCTTTATACGATTAAGCAGCCGTATAGATACACAAACTTCTTACCTATAATAATTGCAGAGGTGTTGTATTTAATTTAGGGCTTGGGAACTTAGCAAACAACATACACGTAGTAGCATACTGTTAGTTTTTGTTGCAGTTCATGCTAACGTACGGTTATCCTAACTAAAAGATACGACGGTTTGCGTTTCCTAGCTAAATGTTATTAGCGGCACAGCTTATAAAACAGTTATAAAACGACAGCTTAAAATTATAGTTACATTTTAAGGAATATATAAGAAAGATAAATGTAAATAAAAAGGTTAGCGCTAGCACTAAACAAGTCAAGCAAAACACATTATCTAGCTAGCCGCCCGCAGTATGTTAGCTAATAACAAGATGCTGTTGCTACTTCATTAGCTCGTTACCCGCAGCGAAATGAAGGGGGGTTGATTTTCGACCAGCCATGTCCTTCGCGTTTACATTCACCGAATCCACAAGTCTCTTTACTCTGGATACGTCTCCATTACGACAGGCCTCGAACAACTCCCTGAACGCCCCACCGATGCCGCTACTGCCGTCGGTGGGACTGGCAGCTCCAGAGCCAGGGCTCGAAACGCTGCTGCTACCTCCGCCAGAGGTTGTCGTGGTGGAGCTCGCACTGCTCGCTAAGGCCGGGGCTGGTAGGTCTGGGGAGGCCAAAGCCATTTCAATCCCTCCGCTGCACTCCCTCTCATTCTCCGAAGGTCCGACGGCCGAGGTCAGCAAAGCCATCGGCGGAGAGCCCGGAGGAGCGCCAGAAAGAGAGCCGTTTCTCGGCGGAGACTGTAAAGTATTTTGCTGTTGTTGCTGCTGCGATGAACGTCGAGACACCGCCATTACAGCAGCTCTCAGGCGATAATAAAAGCAGTTCCTCCTTCTTTCCGGTGAAAGTGGTCGTGTTTCCTGTCAGCTGTTTTCTTAGTGGAGCCTGGCAGTGGACCCCCTCCCCCTCTCCGACTTAAACTTACTATAATGCATTGCAAAACACATTAAAAAATATCGTCTTTAGGTATTACATTGCTTTATTGCCTTATTTAAAATTGATTATTTAATTAAAATTAAAGCTGGAGGAGGTGGCTGGGGAGAGGGAGGTCTGGGCCTCTTTGCTTAGGCTGCTGCCCCCGCGACCCGGCCCCGGACAAAGCGGATGAAAATGGATGGATGGATGGATTTAATTAAAAAGAATGTACTAAAAGACTGAAAAGAGGTTTGTGAGATTTGGGGGGAGAATTTTTTTAATAGTTTTTTTTATGTGAAATATATATTTTATATTTCACAGTGCAATAAACAATTAATAATAAAAAATAATAAACGAACTTTTAAAAAAAAAGAATTAATTGCTTTGGGGGGCTTATGCCTGGGGCGGCAGAGATAATTAAAAAAAATTCTCAAGTAATTCTCAATTGTTCCACTGGCAGACTTCTTTTCCGTACAATAAACCGCAAAAAAACTGAAGGGTTTTCATAATGTTTAAGTATAATATGACATCAGATATGGCAGCTTTTGTTCTTGATGTTTGTTTTTTGATCTTTGGTTCATCTATGTTGACCCGGAGGTCCCGGTCAACACAGGTGCACTGCACTGTGAGCTTTTCCAAAAAAAGATCAATAAGAAAAACTACCACAGACCTTCCACGGCACAAGAAAGACTGAGCGGACTGGCAGTAATTAGTATTAACAATAAAGTTGGCCATCAGATTTCTTGCAGTGATGTAATAAATGATTTTCCTTCTAGAAAAGCTGGAAAACAAACATGCGAAGAGGATGGAATGTTGAGGAAAACCAAAAAAGTCAAAAGTCTGGATTCCAATCATTCATTTTCAAATGTAGTTCTTCCTATTTTCACCAAAGTGTTTAGACATGTTTACATAGTTTTCAGAACAAATTTATACATCTTGTTCCCTTGTTTCACCTACGTCTATGAATTTACAATACTGAAGTATTTCTCTGATATATTTTTTATTATATTTAGTAGTTAGAACTTAAAACATTAACTAGGGACTGTTTAATTGAAGGGATTTTAGTTGTATTTCTATTTTTTATGGCACTTTGTTGCACACTGCTCTTACACTTTAAAATTAGAAATAATAAAGCAGTTGATGTGTTTCAGCCTGTAACTTTTAGTGTCTGATGGTACTTCATCAGGCCCCACTTTCAGTCTTTCCATTTCTCCTTTCCAAACACATGAATAACAGTCCATTATTTTCACCGTTAAACAATAAAATATTCTTGACTTTTTTAATAAACAAATTAAACGACAGCCAGCATCCCAGTTATTTCAAACTTTTAAAAAAATCTCCATCCCCATGTGGAAAAGTTTCACCTTTGCTAACTGCATGCTAAAGGAAGTAAAGATATTTTCAGACTTAAAATCTGAATTATTTTCCAAACTCATCTCAACCAATTTTTTAATTTTAATTGTACCTTATGTTCATGTAGGACTCAAGAAAGCGTACTTTGAACTAGGATCCAATCATGTGATTTGTCATCCACAGTTCTCATCATGAATGACGTCTCCTGTGACACTGAGTGCTTCAACACTTTCATCACTCCTGACAACAAGTGATTTCTCTGTGTAAAACCAGGCAGTTATGCAATTGGTCAGAAATGATCTGTCCCATAGACAGGGATGCAGGTGCCCAGCTACGAGCTGGTTTATTAATACTAAGCTAAAGAAGAAAAGGAACTCACTGTAGTTCTCACAGCTCAGGACAAGCAGACACCTGATGTTGAGTGACTGAATGGAACTAAAGCAAGAATTCATGATGATGATAAAACTCTGCATATGCAGTCAGGAGACTGATGACCTGTGAAATGAACTGTTAGAAATGTGCAGATATGTGTAAACATTGATCAACATTTAACATCCAGCATGGAGCAAAACTTCTGACCGACATCTATGAGAACCTTTAATCTCGTCATCTTTGTAGTGAAATATGACTCATTAAACCTTTCCATGTATTTTATCCACAGTGAAAACTATTCACTTTGCTGGACCCCAAAATCACATGTGTTCAATTCATTTCATTAGATACTAGCAATACTATTAAATTGGACCTCATCACTATCATATAGCAATTAATGTGAAACTGAGTCATATCATAATCTATATATGTAATATGTTTTTGCCTGAATCTTCCACCACAAACAGAAAGAGGACATGTGAGCTGCTGTCTGAGTAACAATGCAAATACACACCAGAAATTGTTTAGTAAAGACAAATTTAATAAATGAAAGCTGGTGAGAGGGCCTTCAGTGCATCCATCCATCCATCTCTTCTGCTTATCTGGTTCAAGGTTGGAGCCATCCCAGCTGTTATGGGGTCAGAGGCAGGGGCAAAACCTGGACAGGTGGTCAGTCTAACACAGAGAAACACACAACCATTCACACTCACATTCAACCTAACTGCATCGCTCTGGACGTGGGAAGAAGCCGGAGTACCTGGAGGGATCCACAAAGGCACGAGGACTCTCTTGCTCTCAGGTCACTGCCGTTCACGCTGCTCTGAACACTCTCAGTTGTCTTTGGAACAAATAACACCAAATGAGAGTGAATCGCTTCAGAACAACAGGAACACTCCTGGTTATTGTGAGCAAACATCATAACAAGATGAATATATTTACCATTTTAATGAGGGAGAATCTTCTGTGTGGAGTTTCTTCTCAGCGTGACTTTTTTTTCCTGACTTTTAGAAACAAGAGGCAGAAAAGAAAGAAAAGTTAAAACCTCCACAATTTTCTATATTTTAGGACAGAATTTTAGAAACAACCTTAAAGACTATTTACTACTTACCACTTTGTTCAGGCTTGCTGGTGTTCGACATGCTTCACTTTATATTAAATCCTGAAGCGCTTCCTCAGTGGAGTCGGGCTCTGGATGCTGTTGTCTTCCTCTTAGCACCCTTTGCCGACGTCTTCAGAAAACGGCAGAGAACCGACATGAGAACTCTGCCGTCTGCGCTGTAGTCTGTTACTCTCCAGCGGTTCGTCATCTCCGTGTCCTCTGTTCGGTAAACGGTGGAGATGACTCTGGTGGGGAATGTAGTGAAGAGAAAAAGAGTTTCCAATTGCTTTATTTTTGTTTCTCACTTTAGTCACAGATCATCTTAGGTGAACACCTGGAGCACCAGGAAAGACATTGCAAGCCGTACCTCCTTGTATCTGGAACCAGCAGGGAGGCCATTAACATATACTACCTTGTGATGGATAAGAAGCTCATCCCCTTCCAGGAAACCACATCATTCGTAGCCATTGATGAACGCTTTAAACATTACTGTTTTCAGTTTATGAAAACAGATGATGCTCCAACAAACTTTTAGTTGAAGTTTTAAAGTGAATGAAAATAATTGTAAAAATAAATTCTTAAAGTAAATTCAAGAACAGCAGCTAAGACCCAAATTAATATGCAGTGTTACTGCCCATTGAGGTCATTGCAGCATGCACTTTGTGTGGTTTTGACTTTTGTTATGAGTCATTTATGGCTAAAGAATCCTTGTGTAACGCAATCTGTACTTACACCAAAGCTTTAATGCTTGGAAATCAGGACTATTGACCTTGAGCAATTCACTAAGTGTCTGTATCATCAATTTCACCACAACACAATGTTTTAGGCCCCAAAAAATCTGTTTCTATAGAAAGAGGTTACAAAAATTGAAATGTGTCCCAAAACTCTGTAACCCATCAGAGGCTAGTTTTGTAAAGGAGTTTGGTAGTAGCTGCTCCACCATAGGAACAGTAAGACCTCCAGCACACAA
>NW_005187454.1:305363-307451 GCF_000239375.1 Pundamilia nyererei
AAACACTGTTCAACTTTTTTAGGCATGAAAACATCAAGGCCTAGACCTGGACTAGGCCTATCCGGTCTTTAAATGACGTGATGAATCCTGTTCCTGGGTTCAGACTACTCTGTTTATTAAAGCTGTTGTGTTTTTAACATGTTGTAATGCTTTGTATTTTGTTCCATCTTAACAAGGCCCAAAAAAAAAAGTCAGTGATCACTGTGGAAATCTCTCGGGTTTTAAAACCTTATGATTTAACTACAACCTAGCTCATGCAGCAGTAAATAATGACTAACCTCGTATTGTGGATGGATTATCTCAGTTGTTCTGACTGAAGTTTGGTTCTTTGCAGGATCCTGCCAAGCAACTGCATTTGTCCCTAACCATCGGGAACCCTCGCTTCAACTTTTATTTTTTAAATTTTTTCAGATATCTCTCAGTCAGAACATGCTATATTATGCCTGGGTGAAAACTAGCGAGCAAACTCCCTGCTAACTTAAATTTAATAAATTCTGTTTTCATGGATGCCTGGAAATGGCTAATGACGTGCTGTGATGCATTCAATGACTGCCAAATGATCAGAAATCTCAATCTTCGGAAAACCTGAGTTACACTCAGCATTTTTGCTTACACAACAGTAGGGAGCCTAATGGTAAAGACCTGTGTACTTCAGAGCAAGCTGAAAGACAAATACTTGATAGCTTTAAATACTGTTAATTACTTCTTGGACACAGATTACTTTTTGGCACAACATCACAACATTGGCAAAGAAGTCACTTGGATGAGTGACGAAACGTTTCTCCCACTCACTACGTCCAGATGAACAGAATCAACTTTTGGAGATTTACTTTCCTGGATGATTGAGAATGCATCAAGACATTATGAAGTCTGAATAGTCGTTATGAATTTCAGTAATTTTTTTTATAAAAAGTGGTGATTTTTTTTTTTTTCTTTTTTCCACAGCATAGAGAACCACAAAGATTGGCAAAAAAAGAACATGCAATAGTAAAATTAAATGAGAAAAAAAATTTTTTCTTTTGAATAAATGAAATTGGTTTTAGATGACACTGGGAGTCGTGGTGATGAGGATGGCGTGTTTGAGCTACGGATATAAAAGCAGAAGGAAAATTGGAACTCGGTTTCACATTTCAGTGCAAACAGGAGCTTTTTCCTACTAGTGCTGTGAAAACTCGGATTTTCCAAACTCTTCAAGAAACGAAGGAATTGCAAAATGATTTCTGCCGACTTAGATCGCTAGATGCACCTGCTATCCCTTTTCATTGAGCGTGAGAAAGATCAATGCTATGGTGAGTACAGCAGGCTAAAAGGTATAATATAATATGTCAGACTGCTGTGCGCCTCCAATAAGGAGGGGTGAGGTTTCTCACCTAAATGCAGCTGCTTTATTCTCAGCAGATTGTTGCTCAACTAATATGAAAACGTTAGTCCTTAATGTGAATGCGTATTAAAACCTCAATGAGAGTCCATGCAGCCTTACACCACATGAAAATGTGAAGGCTTTCATAAACAATGAGTTCTGCTGGGAGCTTCTTACTGTGTGTGGAATAACATATGATGATGTAAAGCCATGTCTTGACAATTTAAAGTCAGGCTTTAATTTGTGCGATCACATGATTAATGTAGACGCACGCTTTGTTTCCTCGTAGCTGAGCTGGTGAGTCCAACCATTTCACGTCAGATGGTCGTCATTAACTTGAGGAACCGTCAACTGACCAACAGCAATCTGGACTCCATGTCCCACCTGGTCCTCACTCTATACCATAACCTGGTGACGGGGTCCAAGGACTTTCCTCACATACTGTTTAAAGGATTGCTCCACCGGGACCAGGTGACGACTCCATTTGTCCATGTGAGGCTGAGCCAGAGAGAGAACACCGCTCCTTCTCCTCCTACGGACTCACCAGCTGGGATGATGCTGCCGCCTGCGGGCTCCAGCTCTCATCCACGCTTCCTGACTCCAGTTCTTCCCGAGAAAGCAGATCTCGCTGTGCTGAAGGCAGACCGGAGGAACTGCGTCCGCACCCTGACTGTCGACGGCCTCCCCGTCACCAGAGTCATCTCCACCGTTTACCGAACAGAGGACAC
>NW_005187454.1:308013-309945 GCF_000239375.1 Pundamilia nyererei
GTGCCTTTGTGGATCCCTCCAGGTACTCCGGCTTCTTCCCACAGTCCAGAGCGATGCAGTTAGGTTGAATGTGAGTGTGAATGGTTGTGTGTTTCTCTGTGTTAGACTGACCACCTGTCCAGGTTTTGCCCGCCTCTAGCCCCATAACAGCTGGGACGGCTCCAACCTTGAACCAGTTAAGCAGAAGAGATGGATGGATGGATGATCCAAAGAGAAACATTAAAGGCCCTCTCACCAAAACAAGATAAGAATGCATTTTACATATGAATCTTCATTCATTCATTCAAATGTTGAAACTAGGGCTGCCACAAACGATTATTTTGATAGTCCACTAGTCATCAATTAATATTGCAATTAGTCGACAGCCTATTGCACCAGCATGCATCTGCTCTAATATAACTATCATTAGCTTACAGCATGAAGTGTTTAAGAGAACAGCATGCTCCTCGTCAGATTGATGGGAGGAAAAGAAAATTCTAGAGTTTAACTAGGTGGCTGCTATGCTCACAGAACTGGGATGGTTTCAATGAGCATGTAACCAACATAACCAAGGTAGGTAGTGGACATGCTGTTCACCTGCTCCCTCAATCTCAAACAATGCTTCAATTGGCTGAATGGGGAGATGTGCAAGTTTATCTTTCTGAAACAATTAGCACATTGTAGTGACTTGTGAACCACAATCCATCATGGAATTGCATTGCACACCCTCACACAAAACAGAAGCTGCACAATGAGGATCTAGCAGACTGGCTGGCAAGCGAGATTTGGAATCAAAATCTTCAACCATTGTCTGGGTTTTTATTTTTCTCTGAAAATGAATGCTTTGGTCAAATAAGGTGGGATTGATGCTGGTCTCAGCTCCTGGGCGTCCCACAACAAGAGCTGCTACAAGTTTAAAGTAAAAGGCTCAGTAACCTGTTGGGCTTGGAACCTTTCTTGCTTTGCCTGACAGACTAGTGTCTGGTTAGGTTCATTCAGACGTCGAGCAGCAGTATGGTCATCTTCACCACATCTAAAGCTGAACCACACTTCTGGCAGACAGGGAACCTTAACAGGTCTCCTGCCACTGCTGTTTCTTGCCATTAAGTAATCTTTGTCATCACTTATTTTCTTTAGGACATTTCTGGTACCGAGCGAGCTCTCTAAGTTTCTTAAGACAACTGATCTGTCTTATTTTGAAGTTTAACAGTTTGTTTTCTCTGTTTTGACGCTGCACTAAGCTCACTGTCAAAAGGAGGATTCATGGACCTTTGGCTCAGTTTCTCTACTTGCTTTGCAAGCTTATCCAATCTCCTTTCAAGCTTAGATGCCTCGCTCTGTTTTGTAGTCTGTATTGGAACAGGCTCATCATCATAGGAGGGTACATCAAAAATGGAGTGGGCATGTACAGCTGGCTTTTGTAGAACCAAGATATTTTTTCATCTTGTCTAGCTTTGCAGATCTAGCACCTTCCTCAGTTCTCAACACAAGGAGTATTTCTGAAAATGCTGGTGGACTGTTCTTTTTGTTCTCTAGCTGGAGAGCTATGATGAGACTCATCCCAGCAGCCTCTATTGAACTGTCTGAGCAGGTGTTTCAACAGAGACTCCCCCTCTAGAAGTAGAAGTAAGGAGGCTATGGAGTCTGTTCAAATATGCTGAGGGCTTTTCTCTGCTATTCTGACTGGAGCTGAGAAAGGTTGCAAAAAAAACAAAAAAAAACAAAAAAAAAAACAAAAAAAAACACTCTTCTCCGTTATCTACAAGACTAAAAGCAGAATCAAGCTGCCTAATATAAGCTCTGGATGGGGAGCTCAAACCAAACAACTTAAAAACATCTGTCGCTGGACTGAGCAAACTTTCAAGAATGTTCCTAACCCTAAAGGAGGAATCACTGAGGGGGAAGATCCACTTGTATACCTCTTCCTGAGCAACATCTCAAATGGTTTTAACA
>NW_005187454.1:311144-313811 GCF_000239375.1 Pundamilia nyererei
GTTTCAGTGGAGTCATCAGATGAGGAACATCATCCAGTAGGAACAGGATACCAAAGGAAAAACCAGCCTACACACACCCGGATGCTGGAGAATTAACCAAAGCATACTCATGACTTCCAGTATCACTAACGGCTCATCTAGCAGTCTCAACATCATAAAAAAAATACAGGCTTGTTCATGTAAAAATAAAAATAAAAATTCTTAGGCATAAACACATCAACTCGGTAATTGACCTTGTATCGGCCGCCATATTAGGACGGTAGCCAGGCTTGCTTAGCCGCTAGCTTGCTAACATTCAGCTAAGCTCATTCACACATTCTATAACATTTAGCTTTCTTCCTCAACAAAAAAAAAAAAAAAACATCCCAGCAGTTAACTTGACACCTGGCTGCAGCATAAAAATGGACATAATATTCAATGTAAACATGAGCTCCAAGCTAACTCACCAGAGGAGTTGGTGTAATGGCGGATGCTTGTCGGACTCGGCTCAGCCCGTACCGCTTCATGATTTCTCTCTCTAACAACACATTAAAGCATCAGTTTTAAGTACAAACGTTTTGTAAACCTATCTACAGTGACTGGTGTTAAATGTACCCAGGTTTCCAGATCGCAGAGGGCACCAGAACAGCATGCATCTCACCAGATCGACGGGAGGAAAAGAAGAAATTCTGCAGTTGGACTAGGCCTTTGCTCACGGCACTGTGATGCGTTCAATGACTGCCAAACAGTGTTGCCAACTCCTCAACAAGGAAAATCACTATTGGTTGTCCTAGAAGTCGCTAAATGATGTCATCGCCTAATTTGCATAATTGGCCATGCTAATGTTACATTTGTAGATCCTTGGACAGTACACCTAGTGCGTTAATCCAGCATTTTAGGTTTTTTTTCATTAATTACACCCTGCAGGCAAAAAAATGTGTTCTCGTTTGATCCTAAGATGAATGTTCACTGCAGTTTACGTTTACGTGACCATGCGTGTGCAGGTTTTAGAATGCATTTAAATTTTTATCATAGTTCTTCTGGACATGTTACATGTAATATTCAAAATCCACATCAGTCAGATATTACTGAACATGGATCCCAGTTTAAATTAATTTGTGGGTGCGATATATTTCAAAGAGAAGCGAATCATCTGCTTTATATAAACAATCTCCAGTAAACAACACTTTCATTTATGTACATCTTTTTAAAACATTAGCTTTGATTTTCAAAAATGCAGAAATTTCATGACACATGAATAAACCAGCTATGTGTGAGGATTTTTCTGATGACAGATGTTACAGACATCAACCATTATTCTCAAATGGCACAATGCAAATTTAAGTTTATGATGATGACTGAAACATCAAATTCTCCTAGGGTAGGAGTCAGCAACCTTTAACACCCAAAGAGCCGTTTGGACCCCGTTTCCACGGAAAAGAAAACACTGGGAGCCGCAATTACTTTTTGACATCTAAAATAAAGATAACTCTGTTATTGTTCTTTACCTTTATGCATAGGTATTAGAAAACAGTGGTTTCAATAAGTATCATTGACTGAACAATGCACAAGTAACTGGTGATAACTGAGGTTTGAACTCAGTTCTTAGTTATGTTGAATCGTTCTCTGCAAGCTACGACTGTAGAATGTGTTTTACTGACAAAGTATTTACTCAGAAGGTGCTTCGTTTCAACTGAAAACATACTCCAGCGTGTTTGTGTATCAGTTTTAGCTTTGTGGATAAAAAGAATCGTTCAACAAACAAAAACTTGTTTTGGCTTCGGTCTTAATGCCAGTCAAACGCTGTGGCTCATTCGGACTATTCCTCTAATTCTTGGTGATGTTGTCCCTAATGGCTCCAGCCATGAACTAGATAAGCAGAAGAAAATGGATAGATGGATCAAAGGATGATCCAAAGAAAAACATTAAAGGCCCTCTCAACAGCTTTCATTTATTAAATTTGTCTTTACTAAACAATTTCTGGTGTGTATTTGCATTGATACTCAGACAGCAGCTCACATGTCCTCTTTCTGTTTGTGGTGGAAGATTCAGGCAAACACATATAGATTGTTATTTATACGCAGTGTTTTACTTTTCAAACCATTTAGGCGTGTAAATGAGTTTCATGTATAATCTTATTTCTGTTCTTCGTTTAGAATCGTATTGTTTGGTCTGACCTATTTTTTTCAGCGGTAGAGACTAATGAGGTTCAGGTGTGTGTAAAGTCCTGTATAAAGCAAGTGGGATTTTGCCTACCAGGTTGGTTGTTTTATGGTAGAATGGAGATGCCAGAAATAAAGTATACTTAAAAGGAACTTGACTAGTATGCTGATGCTGTTCACTTATCACCCTCTTTGATGTTTATCTTATGCTACCCGACAAGAGAACATGCTTTAGAAATCAAATACAAAATTGAATAATTTGTTCTGAAAAGTATATAAACATGTGTAAACACTTTGGTGAAAATAGGAAGAACTACATTTGAAAATGAATGATTGGAATCCAGACTTTTGACTTTTTTGGTTTTCCTCAACATTCAATCCTCTTAACATTTTTGTTTTCCAGCTTTTCTAGAAGGAAAAGCATTTATTACATCACTGCAAGAAATCTGATGGCCAACTTTGTTGTTAAAACTGTTATGAAATCAGTTTTACCCCGGTTCTTTTATTCGTCGAAACTTCCAGAGAC
>NW_005187454.1:314006-317473 GCF_000239375.1 Pundamilia nyererei
CCCACGTGTCTATGTGAGTGCTCGTGTGTGACTGTGTACGCATACCTGTGTGTATGTGTGAGTGTGCGTGTGGATGTGTGTGCGTGACAGTTAAAACACTGTGGGTGTAGGTGACTCCCTAGAGGTCATAAAAACCCATCTCCCTTCCAGACCAGTTATCCAGTTACAAATGTTGAGACCCCCACCCAAACATTCTCTGGGGAATTTCCACTCAGCATTAACTCCTCTCCGTTTTACTCTCACAGTTCAAGTGGGGGAGGGGTCTCCTACAATCTACTCCTAAGTTCATGACAGAATCAGGCCTTTATTACATTGAGGGCAGTGTCAGTGTCTCTACAATAGTTCTACATTCTATGTTAACACATTTCTAAACTCTAAAATAAGCTAAACACTCTACAATACTAATTACTGCCAGTCCACTCAGTCTTTCTTGTGCCGTGGAAGGTCTGTGGTAGTTGTTTAAGTACACAGTGAAGGGCAAATGATGCTGCTGCTGTCTCCCTGTCAGCTGTGTCCTCTCATCTTCAGAAGTCTGGACTCGTGAGCCAACGTGCCAAATAAGAACTATCAAGTATGCATGTATGATCTCTTTACTTGGTACTGAGAGATGGCATCTAAAGGAATCGACTCTGGACTAAAGCAGTGTTTTAACCATTTCATTGTTAGCCCCGCCCCCTAACTCTGATGGGTGAGGTTGACAGATGAAATAAATTCATGGTGCAGTGCATCACAGTAACCATGGAAAAAAGTAATAATCAACTGCTTCTAAATAATGAATGAATCAGTTGGTTTGAAATGAATTAACAGTTTATTTATATACTAAATACATTTATTTCCAATTTAACTCATGTGATTTAATGAATTTGACACTCATTATTTAATAATTGCTTATTTTAATTTTAGTACTCTTGACACTCCATAAATTACACACTCAACTACTTGCTTGGAGATGTGTTTTTTTTACAGTTATCTTTAAAGGAGAGTGTTTAGCACAATTTTCCATGTGCCAACCAATTACACATATATATGGAAAAAAAGTGACTGTAAAGTCAACATGACTATTGCTAGGATCACCATATCCATTCTTTCCTTTATGAATACTCATATCATATTTTTCATTGAATTATTTTTTTTTTCATAATTATTCTCTATCTGATAAGAATTTAAAGTGTGAGAGTGATGGGGGGCATTTGGCTCTTATGTCTACCAGCAGACAGTTTTGTAAGTGAAGCATTAAAGGCTTAAATAAAAATAAAGAGACCGATCATGATAATGACAGCACCACACAAACAGGCTCGTGTTTTATTTAAAGATTTGAAATACTACAAGCTACAAATCTGTACAGCTGAAAGCTGGATTGGTGCAAACATTAAGAACACTGCTGCATTACTGAACGTAATTACTAAAAGACAAAAATGTGAAAACCCAGTAAAACTTCCTAAACTTAAACCACTTTCTTTCTTTTTTTTAAATAACTGAACTGACCTTAAAATGAACAAACTCTTAAAATAACACTGATTATAATTATTACAATGTGTGCAACGATATTCTAGGTTATTAATGAATCCCTCATTAAAGTAAATGAGTTGTCATTAAAAACAGGTAACTGCCGTCTGCATCAAGGCAAAGAATAACTCAAAGGAAGAAGAGCTTGTCTGAGAGCTGGATGGCCGGCTCTGAGTGAAGGTACTGGCCAGACAGGAAAGCCAGTTTGTGGGCATATTTGCAGGGTGCTGGAACGCGAATGGTGCCGGGCCAGTTCCAGTACAAATGGCACATCTTGAAGGTCAACCTGGCAAGACACCAAATCAACAATGAAGTGTTTTTGAACTGTACACACATTCACAATAAATCCCAATTTGTGTGGAAGATACACAAAAAAGAAATCACAGCAATACTTTGGAAAACAATAGACTCGAGGTAAATACCAGTGAGGCTTAAAATAAAAGGGGGGTGGTGGTTAATTACTTGAAAATGCATCTAGTACAGTTCCAAGATATAAATGTGTACAGACCCACTCAAACTCCTGACACACAATCTCTACTCAGCTCTACTCCATTTGTGTTTTTGCAAGTATGGTCTACTACTCTGGCAACAGGAAGGTTTTTTCCTTTTAGCAGGAGGAAACCTTTGGGCAGTACTAGGGGCTCAGGGAGGCTCAGCCATCTGCCAAGACCAGCTGGGGGATACAGGTCCAGACTAAACAGTAGAAGCTGATGTTTGACTGATTGTGTGTCTTACTGACAACTGGAGGCTGGGCAAAATTTTGATATCAAAATGCACGATTTTGCTACATCTTGGGACATGATTGGCACCAAAAATCTCTTTTTATTCAAACACGTATCAGCTCTGAACTGACAAACACGCTATAAACTTATTGGAGATCTTAGGCTACGTTCACACTGCAGGCGAAAGTGCATCAAATCCGATTTCTTTGACCCTCTGCGACCCATATCCGATCATGGTGTGACAGTGTGAACGGCACAAATCCGATATTTTCAAATCCGATCTGGAATCCGATACATATCCGATGTTTTAGAAAGCGACTGCTGTTTGAACGGTCAGGTCGCATTAAATCCGTCTTTTACGTCACTGACAGAAGACAGACGCCAATTATCAGCACCGGAGAAGACGTCGTGAACACTTCCTGACCATCCAGTGTAGATATCAGTGAAACTGTTGGGAAGACAACGTGAACATTTTATTTGTACTGTATAATCTGCAGATTCTGACAGAAATCTACAGCTATCCTTTGAAACAGCGCTCCTCTAAAACAGCAATAAGGATCATTATTAGGTTATGTACATTATTATGTAAATAACTAAATAACTAAAAGCAAAAATTGGGAAACGTAAAGTCCGAAGTCTTTATATTAAGGCCATCAGTCAAACAATACTGTTTGCTCTGGGTCTAAACAGAGCGCGTTGTGTGTGACGTCTTCTTTTGCGCATGCGGGCCGCTTTGAGCGTTCACACTAAAGCACGTTTGCTGTCGCATTTTATTTGTAGTGTGAACAAGCAGACAAAAAAAATTTTGATCAAAAAATCGGAATTGAGCATCAAGACCTGCAGTGTGAACGTAGCCTTAGAAATTCAGACAAATCTGAATGACATGTACACAACATAATACAGTGAATAATACTTTGAGATTTTTACATACATAGGGCTACATCTTTCTACTTCACTGTGTATCGTACACAGCTGTATAACAGAGCATCACAGACTCACTGTGTAGCAGAGTTATTTTGCAAACCATATAAAGATTATGATTACCGTATTTTCACGACCATAAGGCGCACTTAAAAGTCTTAGATTTTCTTCAAAAAGTGCAGCGCGCCCTATAGCGCGGTGCGCCCTATGTGTTGTAAGAAGGACGTAGTAGAGAACACCATGAGAACGTTAAAGGGTGAAGTGTGGGCGTTGATCGTATATACCGGGACAATCGCACATACCTGTATAAAAGAACAG
>NW_005187454.1:318772-323674 GCF_000239375.1 Pundamilia nyererei
TTGTGTGTTGTTGATGACGACGATTACCGGCAATAGAAATGTGAGTAAGGTACCGAATTCAGGTTTGCTCCCGCTTTATTTTTAAATACGCATACGGTACTTGTATGCGCCCTATGGTCCAGTGCGCCTTATGTGTGTGTTAAATACAGTAATGGCACACATAACTGAGACTGCGCCTTTTAGCACAGTGCGCCTTATGGTCGTGAAAATACGGTATGTACTGAATTATGACAGACCCTATGGCTCTTAGTCAGGTACAATGCTGTTTTGTCATGACAGATGCTCTGCGCAGTTCTGTGCAACTATCTTTACTTTTCTTCATGAGCTGCTCAAACTAAACAGACATTACATCATACAGACGACAACTTTACTGTTACATCGTATTCAGGAAGCATATTTACAAACCAAATGGAGTAAGCTTGTGAGTACTTTTGTGTTTTTTCCCCTTTAGACAGAAGGAAGACTGCCCCGAAGATTTTCAATACTCTGCTTTAGTGGTTTGATAAAGGCTCTTTTTCTTACAGCTACAGCAATGACCTAAAAAAACAACCTCAATCTTGTAATGATCAAATATTAAATCCAGATATTGCTTAGTGGAAAGGAAACTGGATCATACCTTTGCAAATGGTCTGGTGTGAGGTTTGCCGTGTTATATAAAGAGATGTAGTGTGTCGGAAGTCCGCAGCCCTGCCGAATGTGATGAGCCATCAGGTAGAAGTCCACCCTGAGCATGGGGGAAACAATCACTTTGGTTTGGGAAACTTTACAGAATCGAAACATTTCCTCTGCTACAGCTGCCAGTACATCTGTCGTAGCAGTTTTGCTGTGCACATGTTTAAATTCACATTTCTCTCTCGTGTATTTTTACAAGATATTTTCATGAAATGCTGTTTACTACACATTAGCATCATCGCCTTTAAACTGAGCTGCCAGTGTAGACTACTGAAGCAGGTCGCCTGTGCCCTAAAGCTGGATTCAGACTAAAAAACAGCAACAAAAAACACACACACAAAAAGCAGGCCTCTCAGCTTTAACAGCAGCACCGTGTTTACATTTACACATTTTGTGATCATTTCTCACATTTATAAAATGCTGCCTCAGAAACAAACTGACATCCTACAATCCTTCCAATTGGAATCAAACCCCTTGCTGTTATCCTCCCGCCCTGGACTAACCAATCTTTCTGGGTGAGGGTGTGATCCACGACAGTTCCAGGAGGGGGAGTGCCAAAGCTGTTTGCAGCCCAGGAGTAGAGAGTGGTGTTAATGCGCTTTTGTACCACGATGAAGACCAGCTTGGGCTCGTAGCTGGGGAAAGTCTCAAAGCATTTGATCAACTGTGGGATCTCGTACTGCTCCACCATTTTAAGCTGGCCGTCTGAGACACCATCTCTGTACACCACAATCTTTTCTGGCAAGTTGTGGTTTACCTGTTAGACATGCGTAACCAAAGTAAAGTTATACAAATTTAATACAGTAAATGAAAATGCATTAAACCCAGCAAAACCTGATAACACCCAGAAACAAACTACACTGTTGTTTTCATTATACTGCGTTCACTGATAGGTGAGAATTAGTGGTGCTTTACAGACAGGAGTCCTGAATCAGAACACATTTCTGAAGTGCATTTGTACCTCATAGTACTTCTGCAGCGCAGCCAGTAAGCAAACCCTGAAGCCATGGATCAGTTCCTCATTGGGGGTCTGGAAAATTACTCTGGAGTACCAGCGGGTCAATGAGCTGTAGGGAACAACACACTGCTGTTAGGACGCATGCATAGTGCATCTCACCAATTCAAGGTCAAATAATTTCTCGTTTGTGCACTCATATGCAACGACATGAAAAGGTTTATCAAGGTGATGCAAAAATGCTTGAAAAAAGTGAGTCACAGCATTGCTTTGCATTGTCTAGTAATGTGAAGTCAGTGTTTTGTGCACACTAACACTTTTTTGTGTGCTTCACATTAAATGTAATAATTCAACTATGGAGAAAATATGAAATCTAAAGAACGACTAGACAAAAAGAGGGAAAAATGGTAATGGCCTGTATTTGTACAGCGCTTTAATTAGTCTCTATGGACCCCAAAGCGCTTTACACTACATTCAGTCCACCCATTCACACACTGGTGATGGCAGCTACACTGTAGCTACAGCCACCCTGGGGCGCACTGATGGAGGTGAGGCTGCCGGACACTGGCGCCACCGGGCCCTCTGACCACCACCAGTAGGCAACGGGTGAAGTGTCTTGCCCAAGGACACAACGACTGAGACTGTCAGAGCTGGTGCTCGAACCGGCAACCTTCCGATTACAAGACGAACTGCCAACTCTTGAGCCACGATCGCCCCAATGGGAAGGGAAGTTTACCTGTTCACGCTCGCGACAAACCCCATAACTGACTGATGAGACTTGCTGGGGTCGTGGTGGACATCAACTCCAACTACCATCAGGTTTTTCTGTTCAGGGGAGACAGGTTTATCATGTTCCCATGTTAAAAGTTCTGATTTTCACAAACCAAAACAGCTCTGTAATGTTAAAATACACATGGCAGAGCAACAACAGACAACACATGATGCCTCAATCTAAAGGAGCTGAACAAGTGAGAAACATAGACGTTGAGATCGATCAGACTGGGTTACAAGGCCATTTCTAATATTTCAGGACTCTAATTAAACATGCTGAGTGTAAATATGTCAATATACAAATACATAAAAATTGGAAGAGTGATGAACCTTCACAGGAGAGGCCAGCCTACCAAAATTACTCCATAAGCACATCAACAACCTGTCCAGTGGATCACAAAAACAAACCCCCCAGAATATCATCCAAAGAACTGCAAGCCTCAATCACCTCAGTTAAAAATCATTGTTCTCATTCAGTTTCAATTTGCAGGGATCACAAAAACTGGACTCTGGAACAATTTTTCAAAAGTCATGTCTCAGATTTAACCTGCTCATAGTGATAGGCCCATCAGGGTGAGAAGAACGTTAGATGAAGGGATCCCATCACTCCCCTTCACTGAAGCCTTTGATTCTTTTTTGGGTACAGCCACATCGAGTCCCTTGAACAGGTATTGTATGAATCTAAGATATTGCCATTATTATGACTAAAGCCCACCATACAACCCTGTGAGAAAAACATTATGACCTAGTGTTGCTTCAGCTGGTAAGACATACAAATTAGCAACATTCTTTGCCTGAAAGCTGAGGTCACCTGAACGAGACATCATTTCACACATGGATACTTCACCAGAGTCCAAACTTTAAGCCCACTGAGAATTCAAACAGTATAAATGGCATGTATATCTTGGTCTAGTAGAGTACGCGCAACAGTAATGATGGGAAAGACTGCTGATCTGACAGATGTTCTTTTCTTTCTTTTCTTTAACCTTTATTTAACCAGGAAGATCCCATTGAGATTAAAAACCTCCTTTTCAAGGGAGACCTGGCCAAGATAGGCAGCAGCGGGTGTCTCACAGTTACAGAAATTACTCAATTAAACACAGGCAGCAACAACACACATGCAAAAATAAATGAAAAATAAATAAATAAAATTCAGTAAAATTCAAATAATAATAATAAAAAAAATCAGTTATTAAAATGACAACCAATCTAATTGAAACAGTTACATGTTATGGACTTGGCCTCAAGGATTCTTAGTTTAGATTTGAAAGCACTTAATGAAATGAATTCAGTCTTTTTCTAGTCGTTTGTTCCAAGCCAAGGGTGCTAAACGGACAAAAGCTCTTTTACCAAATTCAGTTTGGGCAAATGGAACAGAAAGCAACAAGTAACCATGCGGACCAGCATGCTTCATTGCAAGCAGGGAACATATATAAGAAGGGTAGCAACCCAAGCATTGCCTTATATATAAAACTGTATAAATGAGAGTTCCTCTGACTTTCCAAAGCAGGCCATCCTACCTGAGAGTATAACTCACAGTGGTGAGTCTGAGATTTACGGTTAGTGATGAACCTCAGAGAAGCACGATACACAGAATCAACCATTCGAAGACACTGAGCAGAAGCATTCATATATAGAATATCACCATAATCCAGCACAGGCAAAAATGTTGCAGCAACAAGCCGCTTCTTTGTATTGAAATAGAAACACAACTTACTTTAGTTTGAACTTCAGATTTTTAACAAGATTCTCTACATGTGGTTTGAAGGTGAGCGCGTCATCGATAGATATTTATACGTGTAAACCAACTAGATTTTATTACCTTCAAGAGTGGTTACTGATGGGATTGTTTGGGCCCATATTTAGAAAACAACACGAGCTTTGTTTTGTCTGCATTGAGAACAAGTTTAAGCTGAAGTAATGAGTGCTGGACAGCAAAAAAGGCTTTCTGCAAGGAGTCAATGGCTTGGACAAGAGTTGAACCACAGCTGTAAATAACTGTGTCATCAGCATAGGAGTGCATGTTTGCATCTGGCACATTTAGACCAAGATTGTTTATGTAAATGATAAATAGAAGGGGGCCTAATACAGAGCCCTGTGGCACTCCGTTGTGCACTGTAACAAATTCAGAACATAGACCGTCGGATTTTATGCACTGAGACCGATTACTGAGGTAGTTTGAGAATAGGGGTGGGTTTTTATAATCGATTTATCGATTAAAATAGATTCTGGCTTGGATAACGTGAAATCGATTCATTAAAATCCTGAATCGATTTTTTAATATTAATTTATTTTGCCCGAAATGCCAGAATCTCTGGTGAAACCTCACAAATTTTCAACAACCACCAAGCAGCTAAGACAGTAAATGAGAGCAGGCACACGGATTCTGCACAAAGACGTAAACACAAAGCGCGGACCCGGATCAGAATCAGTGAGATGCGCCTTTCTCACCTGACGGCACGGACACGGTCGGGGCTGAAAGCCGACAGCTCGCTGATTCTGAT
>NW_005187454.1:325515-341352 GCF_000239375.1 Pundamilia nyererei
TTTATAAAATCCCAGGCCAGGAAAACCACCTTCATGTTTTTCTGTGTTTTATCTTCAGCTACTTTGACACAAAGGCCTCTGCTGTGATGCTCACACCTTTGATAAAGTCTTGCGTGTGTCAGCTTCCTTTTTATAGATACAAAATTATGTAAATGTACTGATCTGAATTATAATATATCTGACTGTCAAAATTTCCCAGAATCAAATCGAATTGAATCTAATCGTGGATCGAATCGATTCTAGAAATCAGTGACGATACCCAGCCCTATTTGAGAACCATGCCACTGCTCTCTCAGAGAGTCCTGACTGAAGGAGTCTAAGTTTTAAAATCAATGATCAACAGTGTCAAATGCTTTTGACAAATCAATAAAAAGGGATGCAGTGTTGTTTCTTATCAAGTGCAACAGTAATATCATTTACTACACTCATTGCAGCTGTGATAGTACTGTGATTTTTCCTAAAGCCTGATTGATATTCAGATGTTACTGACATGCTGTACAAGGAGATTAGGCCACAGGAGGTCACTGCTAAAAAGGCTCGCTTTTGTGCTGACACGACTGAAACTTCACAGAGAATCTATAGGGTATTGTCAAGAAGATGAGAAACACCCAATCCAGAAATAGAGAGGAGCTGAAAACCACTGTCAAAGTAACCTGGACCTCAATAACACCTCAGCAGGCCCGTGAGCTGATCGCCTCCAAGCCACACCACAACGCTGATGTAGTGATTCATGGTAAAGGAGCCCCAAAATAAATGAAGACTATATCTCTGTTATAAATAATTGAGCTGAGGAAATATCCTAACAATCCAAATGACTCCACTTCTGATATTAAACTGCTCAGCTGTCATCTTGTGTGTCATGACACTTACCAGAGGAACATTGACAGTCCACAGCTCTCCTCCTAACTTGCTGTTCATCTGCAGAAGTATCTTCTGTGCCACACTCTTCAACTTCTGTTGCTGGGAAATTGTGCGGACGTTGATGGCCTAATGACAAATAGGCGAGAGTGAAACAAACTTTCTTTTTTGGAAGAAAATATTTTCAAAATTACTATTTATGCATTTGTTAAGTTGTAAACATTTCATTCCTTTCCTCTAATGCTGAAAGAAGAGCACAAACATCACAAACCTGGGATGGGATGGGATTTTTAACACAGCACAGCTTCTTGATGGCACTGTAGAGATCATCTCTGTTGCCAAAAATGATGCAAACTACAAGCTGCAAATTGGGCTGCACACAGGAGTGAAAAGCTTGAGTATAGTGATCTTAAACAACATCCACCAAACATCTGAGCATTCACTGGTAATGACAAAGAGGTAAAAATACAGGAAAGATACAACAGACAAAGCACTGTTCTCTTTTGATAGATTTGAACGTTTTAAGGTGGAAGCAGTCATCAAAAGATGGGTGCAGGATGGTCATTAAGGGATGGGAATGAAATGATTCTCAGTTGGAAAGCAGTCCGAACTGTGCAAAGAAAATATCCACCATACTGTTACACCACCATCGCTATTAACAGCTGACACCAGACATGAGGGATGCTGTGCTTTTGCCAAATTTGGACCCTACCATCTCAATGTTGCAGCAGAAACTGATAACAGGCAACATGTTTCCAATCTTCTGTTTTCCAATTTTGGTAACTGTAGCTCAAGTTCTTAGCAGACAGGAGTGGGACCCAATCTGGTCTTCGGTTGATGCAGCCCATCTACTACAGAGTTCAAAATGTTGTGCATTCAAAGATGCTCTTCTGCACAGCTTGGTTGTAACAAATGGCTATTTAAGTGACTCCTACATTTTTATCAACTTTTAACTGCTGCTCACCAGATATTTTCTCTCCTTCAGACTATCCTCTATAAACACATGAGACGCTTGTGTGGGAAAATCCCGATAGATCAACAGTTTCTCAAATATTCAGACAAGCCTGTCTTGCGCCAACAACAACAACTTTACCATGGACAAAGTCCCTTAAGTTACCTTTCTTCCGCATTCTAGTGCTCAGTGAACTTCAGTAGGCCATTTAAGTATGCAGAGATGATCGAAATGACCATGGACTCAGGTGCTGCCATGTGATTGTTAAAGTAAATAATTAATAAGGCAATCAGCTGAACAGGGGTACTTCACAAAGTGGCTGGTGAGTGTGTGCACTAGGCAAGAAAAAGTTGGTGTTTGATGTATTTGATAAAGACATGAAAAGTACAAGTGCTTGTCTGTTACACTCCATTTGTCCATCATATGCAATAACTTCACAAGTTCTGGTAACGCCAAAGGATACACAAACCTTTTCTTTGAACTGGAATAAACTATAAGGGGTTGTCAGTTATTTTATTGACAAAATATGATACGTTTATAAATGAAAATATATCCAACATTAGTATATGTGATTAGTGTGTGTGTGTATATCTATATATAAAGGCTTGCCATCTGTGGAACACACTTCCAACCGATATCAAATTGATTACAGACATTAGATCCTTTACATTGAAGGTAAAGTGTGGTTAAAGGGAAATCAAAGTTGTAGTCATTTTAACTAATGATTTTAATTTTATTTTAAATTATTGTCTATTAATTTGTAATTGTATTTATGATGTAATTTGGTTTTATGAAAATGTATGTTTTACTGTAAAATGCATCTATTTAGATTGTAAGCCCAACACGGAACAATTGTTGAAAATTAGCAGTAGCTATAAACCTGTGCGGTACATCAGTTTCATGTCTTGCACTTGAACTATGTTAAACTGCACTGTCCCTTTTAAATAAATACATTCAAATAATCTTCACATCACTGTGATGGCATTCATATATTTCTAATGAATATTTGTGTAGTGAACTAAAAACCAGTGAAATGAGATTTATGAAGATTTCGTCAAACTAAATATTTTCTACATCATACCTGACTCGTGAGGTGCGAGTGGATGGTCTTGACATAAGTCTCGGTCCGATCATCCCTCAGCTCCACACAAATGGGTCGACCCATCTGGACCCCAATAGGTGTGGCCACCTTGTTAAAGGTGGAAACAAGCTCTTCAGCCTGTGCTGTACAGCGTCGAGGGTAGAAGACGGCCCAGGTTTTCAAGGGAATCTAAGAGTAACATGGATTGGTTAATGAAAGAAAGCAGTGGTGTAAATCAGCCATATTTGTATTATGGTAAAGTAACTTGTTCACACACTGACACTTTAGGAAGCAGTGTATTAACTGTGTATGCCGTTTTGTTCTGTAACTACTTTCAGTTGTTGAGGTTTCGTCTCTTCAGATTTATTATTCCACAAGCGTCTCCATTTCCCCCCAAATCAGCTGTTTGTGTATAAACAGTCCCATCTTTCTCCTGTCTCTTGTGCATTCAGTGACAAAGGACAATCAGAAGTAGGACTTCATAAACTTTAGCAAACTACTGTCGCTGTTTAACTGTAAAAAGAATATTGCATTGTTTATAAGGCATCCTTAGCCTTATCACATTATGTGGGTACGCAACTCTTAGCAAGCACACATAAAACAAGCTGGCAGAACTACAGATAAAATGTCTTTTTTTAGTTTACATTCTGAGGGACATTTTCATGTCCTATTTTAAAAACATAGTGATAACAAAATGACTCACTCATGATTTCCAATGTTTCAAATTCAGTTCCCAACTGAATGTAGCTTCTTTTTTTAAATTTTATTTCCAAATTTTCATCACAGAGGGGAGAACTAACAATGTTTGACCAAACAGTTACATGTAGGGATGGGTATCGTTTAGGTTTTATCCGATACCGGTGCCAAATCGGTACTTTTGAAACGGTGCCGGTGCTTAAACGGTGCTCGAACCGGTGCTTAAAGAATGGAGAACACAAACTTTGTCCAAAAACCTCTCATGTTCAGCTGTTTTTTGTAAAAAGATAACAATGTTAGCCTTTTCTGCAGCTATGGGGCATATAAGGTATCACTCTTGGCTGGAAGCAGTGCTTAAACAATGGAAAAAACACAAACTTTGTCCTAAACCTCTCATGTTCAGCTGTTTCCCACTTTTTCTTTGGTCATTTTAGCCTTTTTGTCCACGGTGAAGGGAGTATCTGCCATCAAACAAGAAGACAGCCGCATGTAGCTATGATCATGTTTGCTAGTTCACCTTACCTGCATTAATGTAATAACGTGGTTAGCCTACTCAACGTAAATTACACACGAACAACATTAAGCGACTCACGCAGAGAAGAACGGCTGCTGCTGCATCATCATCCCTCATCATTTCTGCTACACTGGCAGGGCTAGGGGCCAGGACTCTATTCTTCGTGTTTTTGGGGGATGTTGCTCCGGTCTGATAACTGGCAACCCACCCAACGTGCACAGTGTGAGGTCTCGCAGCAAGCTATCAAATACGGCGCATTTCTCGGCTTTTAAAAAAACGCTATGCATCGCCAGGTGTTTCATCGGATTCGAGGTGTTACCTCCTTTGACAGTATCACAGTATCAGCTTAAAGCACTTGTTGCTGCTGAGTTTGCATATTTTGCTGTGAAGTACAGCCAGACTTTTGACCGCTTCGCCTTGGACATTTTTAATCTGTAGCTCTGCTCTAACAGAACGTACGTACCTGGCCCCGCCTACTATCCTCGGAAACGTAAAATGATTGGCTAGAAGTGTATCACAGCTCAGGAAAAAAAAGCACCGAAATAAAGCACCGAAATGTGCGCTGCTTTTCGGTCTGGTTACTACCGTTTATGCCAGAACCACACCGGTACCCATCCCTAGTTACATGTCATTATGCTTAAACATTAATGGTTTACAGCTGTTTAATTGTTTAGCTGACTGAACACATCTCTGGTAACCACCAGACAAGATCTGGGATATGAAACAGCACATTTATATAGAGCTCTACAGATAAGCATTCATAACACTTACAGAGCTGATTGAAGCATCCCTCACAACCTCTCTGGACCAAGACACATCAGCACCAGTGGCAAAGGATGAAGACTGCAGGCAGATGGTTTCAAAGGGAAGAGTTCTACCTTTCATCTGCAAAAGAGAAAAATATTCATACTATATTGGGAAAAATAGAGAAAAAGAAACGTCCACAAGGAAAAAGGGCAAACAAGGAAGGAAAACAAAAAGGACAAGCTCTTACATCCGCTTCTAAAAGAACTGTTTTTGTACGCATTATGTTTACTAACCAAAGAAATTAAACATGGCCTCAAGTCAGTCAGAATTTAGTACCGACATACTGAAAGGCTATAGCATGGCACTGGTTTCACTGTGCATTTCTCAGACAACTCTTGGGGAGAAAATAGCCCACGGGCTTTGAATGAAGGAGTTTTCTAAAGAGACAAAATTCCTACCATCAAGATTTCTGTGCCAACCTCCAGTCCCCAACCACCAAGCTCATTCAGACTTTCAGGATTGGTGTTGATGTTCTTCAAAAGTTGCTTTATTGAGTGAGTATGCTGCTCACCACTCACGTTAATGTGCATTGTCAAGTCCTAGAACATGTTAAAAAGAGCAATATTCTCTTTGAGCAGTCAGGTTTCCACAAGTTATTTTATTCATTACAATCACTTTCATGAAGGTTTTCAGACCAGAATTTGTTCTTGGAAATTTCCATTACTGACAATAATCATAAGACATCTTTGTTCTGACGGTTATGTTAGCAAAGCATTGCACTACCGTGTCGTTGTCAATGTTTACAATGGTCAGGCTCTTTCTCTGCTGTGTAGAAATCAAGTGTTTACACTCAAAGTTTAAACTAGCAAAATTTTAACATTTTAATATTGAACACTCTTAAGACAACTGATTTTTAAAATGCTATATGTTCTGTTTTCAACCAACATACACAGTGTGCATTAACACTAACATTAAATTAGATGGGCAGCTCCTAAGAGTAAGGAAAGTTTACTGACACTACCTTCATAGCTCTGAAGTCCTTCCTCATTTTCTCAGGAATTCCTGTCATGAAGGAAAGCTCTGGGACTAAAAGGATCTCACCAGTGATGATTTGCTGCAACAAATGAACAATTAGTTGTTATAAAAACTTTTGAACTTAGTTTTTTACATCTTCGGTACAACAAAGCACAAGAGTGCATACAGCTGTGTACAGCTCTGCTTGACATGCATGCATTAAGATAAAGTTTTTATTCATATTTTTATTGGTTTTCACTTAGTTAGCTTCATCCCATCTCACACAGATGTTGAGTCTTACATGATAACTAATCATCCAGGCTGACTAACCTCTAGGGTTGGGCGATATGCAAGAATCTTCCAACAAACAATCGTCAGCCAAATAATCGCCGATGGGCGAAATATTCAGGCATGCGCAGGCTTTTTGATGGTTGGAGCAACGTAATCATGCATGGACTGATTTGTGCGTTTACAACACAGAAGAAGTCCAAACATGGACGAAGTAATTTCCCAAAAAACATTAGCGCTGTCAGCGTTAACGCGGTCATCACGATTAACGCGATTAAAAATTTTAAACGTGCTCAACCCATCTGGAGCGCAGACTGAACAAACTTTGGACAAACTGCCCGAAATGTGTTGAAAGAGACATTTCAGGGATTGTGACTCAGTCTGCGCTCCAGATGGGTTAATTATTAATTGCATTAGTCATGATGACGGCGCGTTAATGCTGACAGCACTAAAAATATATAGTCGCCAATTTGAGATGAAAGAGGTAAACCTACGGATGTAACCAAAGCAGTGTGCCAGTTGTGCAGACGTCTAGTGCGAGCAAAGTACTCAAACACGACTAACTTGCATGAGCATGTATGTGTCCACCATCCGGCTGAGCATGCTAGGCTACCATCAGCTTCTGCAGCTCCATCAACAAGCATTTGGGCGCACTCTGAGGAGGGTGCATTTGCTCGCAGATGAAAGAGGCACTATTATTATTTTTTCTGTTGATTGCTTATGTTATCGCCATCATTATTAGCAAACTTACTCATGGGCAAATAAATAAATAAATCGCCCTTGGAAAAACGATCGCCGATGGGCTCAGCCTATCATCGATAGTCAATATATTTATCCAATCACCCAACCCTACTAACCCTCTGGTAACTATTTGGACAAACATAAATTAAAGAAACGTGAACATGAATGTGAAGTGGCATTCTTAGAAAAACATGTCAGATGACTGATCTACTTCATCGAGCCTGCATAAAAATCTGTCTGTGTGTCTTGAGCTTTTATTAACTCATTCACTGCCATTGACGTCTATAGCCGTCAATTGCAGTGAATGAGTCAATGGGTTTAACTCATTCACTGCCAATGGCTGGCAGTGAATGAGTTAATACTAGCATTAGGCATGTGGAAATCATCATTCCATATTTAGTACTGACTTTAAAAATATCTCCCGGAGACACAAATAGTGTTGTTGCACTGAACTGTTGAATAAAACTTTTTTAAAAACATAGGTTTTTACCTTCCCGCCTTGTCTGGACCTCTCCTTTGGCCGATGCAGGAGTAAAGGCTGGTCCATCTCTTTGATTGTAATGCCATAGTTTTTGCTGTTAAACAAAAAAAACAAACAAACATGTAATCACGTGAGCATTGGAGAAAACGGAGAAAACAAAAAAAACAGATCCAACTGATCTTTTCATTGTTGGGTTGGTATGAAGACCGAACTGCTGATATTTCACTACACAAACACACACAAAAACAGTTTGCTGTAGGAAAAAGCAGTCTAACCTGTAATAGTCCACAAAGGTAGTTACAGTGCCATCCATCAAAGTGAAGGTGTCTTTGGGTGATTTGTTCCACTCAATGGCATCAATGCGGTAGGTGCGGTTGTTGTAGCGGGTGATGACAATGCTGCCGACGAGTTCTTTGGTGCATTCATCTTGAAAGTTTTCCTTGCTCTGTTGGTACAACGTGTTCCTGGCAGACAGCCCAACACAAGCACGTGTTTTTCTTTTTTCACACTATGGAACGGAGCCTTTATTAGACTGTTCTGCTCAAGCCTAACAGGGAAAGCTTGGTCAAAGTTAATAATGCTCGATAATCACTAAAGGCCATTAGAAATGTTGCAAAATCATCTGTGGCTGGAGATACAGTCACAGACATGAATCTATCTGCAGCAGCTCGAGCATGTTTGTATGCTGATGCTTTTTGTTGTGTAAACTTACATGACATCCAGCACAGAGTCATTCCGCAAGACTTTGTGAGAGACATCAATACACAGGTACAAGCCTCCATCTGTGCGCTTGATACCAGTTGAGTAGCCTGGCCAAACCTGGAGTCTAGAAAAACCGGTAGACTAGTGAATGAAACTGCGCTGCCTGATTTTAGCAGGTATCCTTTGATGCTACAACAAATCTCACGACTTACCGGTGTTTTCCAAGAATGACTGCGCTTTCTGGATCATAATGGTTTCTGCCCACCAGCTTTAGTCCAATGATTTTCATCACCCTTGAAAAAACGAGAGGAACACTGTGTCATATCCTGTAATTTAAACTTCCTTTATAACGACACACGGTGGGAAACAATCATTGCTGTTTAGGACTCTTAACAGCAGTCGGGCTTATTGTGTAAAATAGAAAGGATATAATGTGTCTCTGACATAATACCTCCTGAGCACCACATTGTAGAAGGGAATGCACAAATCTGAGCTCGGTGGTAAAATCTTCGTCATTTGAATTTTGATTTGTATTTCCTGATTATCGGTCCGTCTCAAACTCTTGAGAACAACCACCTGTGCAAAAATAGTATATATATATGTATATATATATATATTTATTTTAAAAAGAGCGTATTAAGTTTTAAATTTAGCATGGTGACTGTAACAACTGTGATACTCACGTCTTTCAGTTTAACAGGAAGGTACAGTATAGAACCGTCAAATGCCACAACTTCACCTGTGGTTGGACGGTGGTCTTTCATCATGCCGAAACGCATCGCCACTGATTCAACATTAGGACTGGGTAAGAAATTCACATCACAAAATACACAGTAGATATTAACACGGGTAACGATACTGAATGAACAAACTTCAAGTTTCTCTGTGGTTCTTCAGTGTAATTTAAGCTGATCCTACATTTTCATTGTTGTCTGGCAAAATGTTAAATCCTAGTAAACATTAAGATTTTCCCAAAATACCTGCATAATTTTATAGACATGTGAGTGTTGGTAACAGGAGCTCTCTGGGTTTCATTAATTGCTCACTTATAATCAACGGACTAATAAGAGCCGAAAGTAGACTAAAATCTGTTAAGGATCATAGACAGAGAATTAGTCCAAATATCACTTTAGTGTAATTTTCAGTTAGTTTGTTCAGACAGGAATGTTAGGCTGGATGTTGAGCTGGAAACACTGCACTTTTTGTATGTCAAGAATAACAATATACTGAAAATCAAGTATTTATAATCTTTTGCTCCTGTAATTTTAATTCTACTCTATGTGTGAGGCAGATTTGTATGCAGGTAAACCATCTTTATGGTGAACAAAACAGAGCATTTATTGTGAAAAACTGTCTACTGCCTGTCTGTGTAGGCAGTGACGCAGCTACCAGTGCCTACATTGTATTAGAACCAGTCCCTGTATTACCTGAAACTATGATTAAAGCTTTCCAACATTTCCTCCAGTTTTTAGACATAAACTTTGTTTCCTTGTACGCAACAAGTGGTCTTGAATGTTATATGATACTTACGTAAATGTAACATGGTACTGATACACCGCTTCGTTCTTGCATTGAATTTGGATGTGGTTTGACCCAATATTTATAGGAGCTCCTTTGGTTCCAGCCTTATTCAGTGGCTCACTGACGAGTGGAGAACATACATGGACAAAAAGATCAGTTTATGACAAGTAAAACAAATGATCAGTTACTGACCTGAATAAAAGCTCTGTCTTGCAAAATGTTAGATTTGATCAATACGGAACCAATACCACTAGATGACCCTTAATAAAATACACCATTATGTGCTCATAAGAGACAATGAGAATGTCAGAAGACATGGATAAGTCAGAGGTAATGATGTTTTAGAATGAACAGCTAACACCAGAACACTCGCTCTGACCGTTAAAAGCCTCCAAACCACAACACAGCTCATGT
The DNA here is from genome assembly GCF_000239375.1 of Pundamilia nyererei. Classification (NCBI taxonomy): domain Eukaryota; kingdom Metazoa; phylum Chordata; class Actinopteri; order Cichliformes; family Cichlidae; genus Pundamilia; species Pundamilia nyererei. The sequence continues at coordinate 335,525 of NW_005187454.1, forward strand.
TGGTTTGTTAGGACTCGCTAAGGTAAAGGAAATAGAGAAAAGCACACTCACCGAACTGCCTCCATTGTCAGCCCCGTCTTTGCAGCTGGACCAGTGGAAAGGTCTGTGGCTTCTTGAACGGTGTGCAGAGGGGACTCCGTTCCTTTACAGTATTATGCATGTCATTACCCAAAATGCATGTTTCCCCCCACAAATTAATCAAATTACAATAAAAAACACAATTAAGATTGTATTAGACACATGCAAAAGAAGATGCACATAATAGTTTACTTGGGGTTCCTACACCTTTCTTTCCCTTTCAAAATCACAATCTTCTCCAGTCTCAAGTTTTCAGACAGTTTCCAAATCTAAAATCTAGAATTCCTGCACAGGAATTCTTGTTTTTTCTTTTAAAAAGAGGATTAAAAACAAATTAAGGTGGTAAACTCTCAGTTTGCAATCCCTTTAAAATAATTGTATATAATTACCCGTCAGAGAGGGCTGAGAGTATTCTGTTTGCGGCTCAGACACTGGAGAAACAAACACGTCTTGACCTGCAGGAAATGAAGGAAGCAAAGCACGGCCTCTGCCAACTCCAAGCTGAGGCATAGCTGCTCTTCCGAGGCCCACCATTTTCTGAGGGGACAAACCTCGGCCAAGGAAACTGAAAAAGGCAAAATCCACACAAGGAAAAGTCATATAATGGTTGTTCAATGCAGATAAAGTAAGTAAGTGTAATTTGGCACTGGCACTACTTTTTCCATCCCAACCTGGATCAAGTCATACCTTCATAAAGGTTAGAACATGTACTTTGTGCTCTTCCTGTACAATGATTTAACTTCATGGCCGTTAGGTTTTATATGTGGATTTGTTTTAATTGTCAAAAGTTAGGTGCGACAAAAAACATAATCCAGCAAATAATTTAATTTCCTGGCTGCAGATATTCATTGCTACATGTGGAATTAAATTCCATGCGTGCAAATTCAACAACCTGCGTGTGTAAAACTCAGCAGCCACACACGTGTGAGAGTCTGATTTGCAGGCATTGCTGCAGTTTCACACTCTGTGCTCACAGCTGAATCCTACCTGCTCCAATCAACTGACTTTTGACGAAGGATTTAATAGTGTTCATAAAGCAAGAACAATATTAAAGAGCTGTTTCTGGGAGGTACTTCGATCTTTGATTATTAGTAAAAAAACGTTTTTACTGTTTCAGTGAACAAATGCTTTGATCAAATCTGATTATCAGCTTTTTACAGTTGTGGAAGAAGTACCTATCCTAAATCCTATACATATATAGAAGTAATAATACTACTGTACATATACATTCTGTAAAAATGAACTTTTACTGACATAAAAGTACAAATTTTATCAATTAAGGTATATTTCAAACTCTATAGAACTGATGAGTTATTAAAGTGTACGCTTCACAAAGTCATTAAAGCTACTAATTCACTGTAGCTAAATCACACCACAATTTATATTTCATATAAATCTAATTCTGCTAAATATGATTACAGCTTTAAATGGAGGGTATGTGCAGTTATACGTTTGCTGCAGACTAAGCAACTTTTTATTGGCAGATTTAAACGTCTGTATTTTGGTTATAACCGTACACTTCCTGATTCTCATGAGTTAGTTTTTTGTTTTTAATTTTTTATTAAATGTATGGAATATTGTACAACAATATGGGACAGCAGTGAAGATGCTTCAGAACGCTCTGGTTTTAAAGATGTCTTCATCAGTAAGGTTATTTAGTGACAGCTGTCAGTATTTCCACCGCTACACAGGAAACAGCAACTGCTGATAATTAACTCTGCAGAATTAATTTACAAATATGGTTTAAAAACAGCGCTTATGTTGCTGCCTCGGTGTAACTCGATTAAGTAAAAGAAACTGTCCATCAAAAGTGACCAATCACATTAGGACCCCTCTTCAAGCAGTCAAAAGTCAGTTGATTCAAGCGAGCAACATTCAGCAGCGAGCACAGAAACTGCAGCAGCACAGACAAAGTAGGCTCTCATTTAGTCTACTGCAGGTTTCATAAACTACATCAGGCTGAATGAAAATATGTCAGAAACCCTGTTAGTCGAAACACAACACAGTGTCACTCCTGTGCTGCTTACCTGCTGCCTCTGCCCATCATTTCTCCAGATGGGCCGATACTCTGTGGTGTGCTGATGACACCTGGTGGGGCATCTCGCAGCTTCACCTCTCCCACATCCCCAGCTGCTCCCCTACCTGCAACGAAATGTAACATGAATCCATATGATTCTTCTTCATATACATAAACACCAAAATGAACCAACATCACGCCACTCTGTGGCTTACAAAGCTTTGAGCAAATGAGCACACAATGTGTTGTGCTTAGGGGCACAGAGACTGTTTGTTTTCAGTATCTCTGGATTTCTCAGAATAAATACTGACCCAGTGGTGCTGCTCCTCGTCCCAGTGAAGTCGCTGATGGTTCAATGCCCATTCCTCTAAACATTGAGACCAGTGTTGATCCTTTAACATGTGGCGGCTTGCCAATCTGTCAGAAGAAAGCAAACCTGTGCAACTCTGTGTGGCAATTTCACCATTAAAATTAAAACATAATTTATTGCATTTTCTGGTTCGCACCTCTTCTTTTGTCAAAGTAGGGCTTTCTCCCATTAGAGCTGGCATCATTGTCTCACTTGGAGGTGTGGGTCCTTCCTGTGGCTCCAGTCTAAGTACGCCTGCACTTCTCGCCACTCCTACCTTTGATTCAACTGCTGGGACGAGCAGCCCTCTGGCTCGGCCAACTACTATATCCTGTTGCGCCAACAGTGCTCTACCTCTTCCTACCACAGGTTCAGTAATGGGGACAGCTCCACTTAGTCCCAGTGAGTTATCACTGAAAGTAGGGAAAGCCCTGCCTCGTCCTACAACAGGTTCTTCTGTAGAGAGCAACAGCCCTCTACCACGTCCTACAGCAGACTCCCCAAGCTGTAATCCTCTTCCTCGTCCCAGCCAATGGGCACCCATCTTCTCAGTGAGATCAGGAGGCTTGCCTGGATCCATCTGATCAACTTTTACCACTATCAGCTGTTAACAGCAGAGGAAAAAAACCAAATAATAAAGTTTGTAGCACATTTCAATCATACAATAATAAAGGAAATGCATGGCCAGGTTCAAATACACTTCAACTTTCCTGAATGCTGAAAAAGCATTTCAGTTAAACTTTGTGATGTCTGTTTAATTCAAAGGAAGGTTTTTTCTTCCGGTGCAAAATGAGATCATTATGCAAATTAATACCGTCCCTGTTATCAGTCTTCTATCAGACTACGACTGAATGGGGTCAAGTTGGAAATAACATGCAATCCATTTTTGACAATACTGCAATGAACTGTGACAACTGTTGAAAAGCACATATCTGTTACTGGCTGTATCCCAATTCAGGGTCTGCAGCCTTAAAGTACGCAGCCTCAACGGTCCTCAAGGGCCGCGTACTCAAAGACCGCTAAGGCCAGAAGTGCGAGGCTTGTGAAATGTGACGGTCTAGCCTCCGTTGCGCTGCCCAGGTTGCCTAGCAACCATGATACTAACAGCTGGAAAAGTGTCATACAGCTTTGTTTGACAGGAATGAAGGAGAGAATCTTTTGTTCATTTGTTTGTTTGTTTCTACATGAGCTTTGATCATTCTCTGTGAGATTAAGCTCAGCTATTGAACGGCGTATATTTTAAAGTAAAGGCTTTAAAACCAAGTTAGTACAAACGTCACTAATGTCACATAACTTTGCCGACATGTGGCCAACAGGAATGTTTAATGTTCTTCAATATTAAACATTTGTACATAAATAAGTGACATAATATTCAGTACTTACTTAAAGTTTACTCTTCGGGCACCCCCATCCGCCGTTTTTTTTCGGCAAAATTATCCACACCCACTGCCGCGCTATGCATTCTGGGATATGTTGGGCCACGAAGTCTACACTGCCACAGCCTTAAAATTCAGGGAAATGAAGGACGCATTTCAGGGCCGCATTTCGAGCAGCCTTTGAAATGGGACAGCCTTCGGCGCGCCGCTGTGACGTAATCGGCCTTAAAATGCGGCCTTTAAGGCTGCAGACCCTGAATTGGGATACAGCCAATGTCTGCATACACAGAAATTTCAGGGTTCATCTGCCTTTTTCAGGGTCAAATTCAAGCACTTTTTAAGCACTTTCAAGGTCCCTTTTCAAGCTTTTCCAGCACATCCCCACCCCCCCGGAAGTGCTTCAATTCGCAAAACCTCAGTAAGACCATGTGAAAATGAAAACAAATCATCCTAGGTGAACTTAAACACCTTTGTTCCCCTTTTGTTAAGACATAGAAAAACGCACCACACAAAAATACTGCAAAAGAAAACTGTCGCCTTATATACATAGTGTATAAACTCAAAATGCACATTTCACTTAAAAATTAAGATGTGAAAATGTGAACAAATCAACTTGTTAGAGATATTCTTCTCCTGTTGAACCCCCCCCCCCGTTGAAACAAAAAATAGGAGGCAGATGTTTGTTTGTTTTTTAAGTTAATTCCCAATTAAACTGTTTTTTGCTAACTAAATTGCTGTCTGTATTATTGCTGAAGTCCTAAACGATCACCTTTAAAGTGTTTGTGCTACAAACATCATGCACAGTCAGACAGGCATGGAGAGCAGCACTGACTGGGAGGCTTTGAACAGATCACATAGTTCAATTCAACATATAAGACTTTAAGGATGCACAAGCATCTACTTAAAATCCATTGAATTTATCACCTGTGATATTATGTACAATTCCAATGTATTTTGTTCATCTCCCTTAAATAAACAGGCAGCCTTAAAATATGAAATATTCATATATAAATACACATAAATGTGTGTACTGTCTGAGTGGCTGATTGTGCCCCACAGGCCTCAGTGTGAGCTTGAAGACATTTATAATGTTTAAGTAGTTTAATGTGTCGGTGATGACGATAAACACATTTTGAATGAAAGCCGGGGAACTTTGGTAGCACAGAAACAAGTGGCTATTCTTTGTGACCATATGGATCGGTCCCTCATATTACCATTATTTCACCCAAAGGCACCAAGTTAATGCTCAAAAAGCTGCAGCAATACACACAAATATAAACAGTACTTGGTGACAACTTTGCTTTTAGCCTCTAACCCTCTGGGGTCCAGGGTACAATTGGCCATTTTTGACTACTTTTGATTTGGCCTCTATATTTTACCTTTAAAAACTGTTTATTTTGCCAATCTGTTATTTTCTCATTTGACAAACTGTATCAGAGCAATTATCCAAATTCAGACAAAATTTAAAATACGAGTAGAAAGTGATATTTTGACTGTAAAAACCACAAGCATGTTTAACCAATAAAGTACACTTTCTTTCTTTTTTCTTTCAACGAATCATTTTCATAACTTGAAATGCAAATAGAAATTGTACATTTTTAAAAAAATATGCACAAGTTTTGCAAACAACAAAGTTGTGGAACTATTTACCTAAAAATGCAGCCAAGGCTCAGACGTTTTTTTATATAACCATTTTAAACTATTTACAGAACAATCAGGTGTTCTGCATCAGATAAGAAGGCACACAAATTATTTATGCAACTCCAAAAAATAGTTTGTGTCCATTATAACACAGATGAGAACAGCACAGGGATAAATCCTGCAGGTCTGACAGCAGGTGTGTCACTCCTGTTTTCCATGTGGAGACAGCGTTTACACTGCAAAATGCCTTTGGTGGCTTTTTTGCAGCAACTGTGACATTCACTAGTAGAACTGACACACAAAACAAAACAATGACTACACTACACACTAACTACACAAGACAACACACTAACTTGAGACTCCAAAC
>NW_005187454.1:343247-344499 GCF_000239375.1 Pundamilia nyererei
GCACTGTTTCAAAAGTACCGGTTTGGCACTGGTATCAGATAAAACCTAAACAATACCCATCCCTAGATATGATTTACTCTGAGGTGTTTGACGAGGTTAGTGGTGTTGCCACAACACCTCACTGTCTTGCCACATGTATCGCAAACCGCGTCTTGGCTGTTTGTGGAGGTAAAATATGTCCACACATGACTCTGTTTACGCTCAGCCATTGTTGTGAGTGCGCACGCCAGGTGCAGTGTTGCAAACTTAGTGGCTTTGTCACTATATTTACCGAGTTTTCAGAGCCCCTTAGCAACTTTTATTCTAAAAAACAACAAGTGACAAATCTGGTGACTTTTTCTGGTGTTATTGGAGACTTATTTATGACAACTTTTTGACGTGAAAGCGCGTATCTTTCTTCTCAACAAGCAGCGGGTGCTGCTGTGGGCACCTCGCCCGTGCCAAAGCGCTCACAGGCAGAGGATAGTCCTCCCCCAGCTGCTATCAGGGCAGGAGATGTAATTTGTAATTCTAAGTAAATTCTAAATGCATTTAGGACGGTTTTTTTACTCACTTTATGTCTCTTTTTTTCTCTCTCCTACAACGTGGGTTTCAATGATATTAGCATGACCAATTATGCAAATTAGGCGATGACGTCGTTTAGCGACTTCTAGAGACTTTTAGCACAGCCAATAGCGATTTTTCTTACTGAGGAGTTGGCAACACTGGCCAGGGGCTGCGACAGCCGTATTTCGCATATGACTATGGAAGGCGTAAGAGGAAGTAGTTTCTTCCAATTTAGACGATCTGAATGATATAGTTTCTTTCCACTGTGTTCCTGTTAATGAAAAACTACAAATTTACCCCAAAGTACTAAAATATCGATATTTTAATATGAGAATGATTCTAGAACATAAATTACTGGGGTCGGAAGAATCGATATTTCAATATCGATCCGCACATCACTAGATTTCAGTGATAAATTATGCTTAATGGCACAAACACCTTCATATAATACTGTAATTCATACGCTTTTCAAGGTGCAAGGCTGTTGCAAATAGAGTTAGTTTTAACACCAATGTCCACCATAGCTTTATTTAGAAATCCCCACACTAACAGAAACTATCCGATTGTTCAGTCTGACGTCACTAGCCGTGTCTGGGCCTAAACTCTGCTGCAGGTCCATATATCAAACGATCACTGTGGCATTACTGAGAGTTGGAAAAACTGTCTAAAGTCTTTCATCTTTAATAAAATGATCAGCGTTCTGCTC
>NW_005187454.1:345189-347014 GCF_000239375.1 Pundamilia nyererei
TGTTCTGCCCGTGAACATCGTCTTTACGGATAAAGACACGCTGACCATGTTCAACTGACAACTTGTAACAACACTTTAATATCATTTATTTTGGGTGTGTGCTACTTTTATCGAGCCAAAAATAATGGCGCCTCATTTCACTCGCTAGCTTTTTAAAGCAGCACAGGCGCTTATATTATATAATCTGCCTACTCATTTGCTACCGAATTTAGCTGCCAGTGGCTTGAACCGTATAATTGTTTTTTAAAGAGTCATAATATAAACATTTTCCTACGCGCTCCAACAATATTATTGTAAAAAAAAAAAAGCTAACAGCTGCTAGCTAGCAAAATCAAAAACTGCTAGCTAGCTTAAACACGTGTTTAAAACAAGTGCACAGCTGTCAACCACTACAAACTAAATAAGATTTAAAAAATTATCCCAGAAACCCCCCGCTGTATTTCAGTTTCGTCATAAACGGAAATATGGTCTTAGCTCTTAAATTTACAGCAGGAAAACTTACATTTAATTGACGGAAATACTTCTGTCCTCCCTCACGTATCAGTCTAATTAATCCTCCGACGGAATCCAACAAGTGACAAATGGTGTCCGCCCTGCAGCATCCTGATTGGATAGTCAGTGCTGTCCGGGGCAGGGTATTGGTTTATTAATCCTGTCGATCAAAGGAGCTTGTAAAGAAAAGCATCTGGACTTCTTTAAGTTGCTTGAAGACGTTTCACCTCTCATCCGAGAAGCTTCTTCAGTTCTAAGGTCAAATGGGAGAGAGTCCCAGATTTAAACCCAGCGGGGGTATCCCCCCCAAAGAGGGACAAAAGGACCCCCTTAGGGGGGGATACCCCCACTGGGTTTAAATCTTTTCTTTACAAGCTCCTTTGACTAGGATGACCTGGATGACTGAGAACCTTCACAGACAGATCCTGTCGTTCTTTTATCTAGTGGTTACTATCTGCATACCTCACCTAAGTTGAATTAGAGAAACAATGCCGTTAATGTGATGTAATGAGCAAGTTAAGCTTTCATCTCATTTGTTTCATCTCATCTCATCTCATCTCTAGTATCCAGAAGGGGACATTGAGAGGCAGACATCTTTCCAAAGTCAGACTTATACTCATTGGCTGTGAAAGCAGGAGCTATCATCAAGGGTCGAAAAACCACCTTCTACTGCAACTACACTATGTTCAACAGGCAAAAATATCAGTAACCACACACAACACACACTAACAACAACAACAACAGCAAAAAGCCTATTTCAGCACATATGATGTAACCTACACCAAAGAAAAGGAAATACAGCTCAATAAATTTCTCACAACCTTACAACAGTGTGTGAGACCAATAAAAGGAAATTCTCTGAGTTGTTCTCAGCTGTTTTTCAGGCTTGTTGTATTCTGTTAGAGAGGGAGCTGGGGAAATTCTATGGAAATAATTCTGCATTACTTTTGCAGTATTTGTGCCAAGTTTGAGATATGCGTAATTCATGTCTTTTTAATTTTTTAAAACTTTTTATCCGACATCAAAATGTCTTTATGTTCTTCTTCTTCTTATTATTATTATATTTTATAAAATAACGTTTATTTTGTTATTATTATCATTATTGTGTTTTTTGTTTTGTTTTTACAAAATTCTAGCTTGTAATTTCGTTAACTAAAATATTGTTGTTTCCATCTAGTTTTAGCTCTGAGTTTAGTTTTAGTCAACTTTTTTCAGATGGTAACACAATTTAATCTCTAAGTTAGAGAATGTGGGATCAAATTCTCACACTTCTACTGTTACCACAAACGCCAGGATATTTGCATGCATTCTCTCATCCCATTCCTGTTTTCTT
>NW_005187454.1:347223-367383 GCF_000239375.1 Pundamilia nyererei
CACATTAAAAGAAGGCGGCTAAGCAGTCTTAAATATATAAAAGCCCACAGAGGTTTAGGTTTTCAGGTCACTGGTCAGACATATTAGCAATTAGTCTTAAACTAAATTGAAATAATCCCAAAAATGCTCCCAGAGCGTGTGAGGTGATGACTTTGTGCTCACACAAATTATTCAGTGTTATAGAAAGTAGCAAGTTTGTCTGCTCCTTATATTTGCTGCTATAATCTTAAATAATCACGTAGACAGTAAAAAAACAGACACACATCTTTACGTTTTAAAGGATGTGATGCCATCTATCGACGAATGTAGGAAACTGCAACATAGAAGAAAAGAAGTGACCTTCCCTCATGAATGTAAAAACCAGCTACCAGCATTTCCTCCGGTTGGCCAAACTGACAGCTGAATGAAGCAAATCTGACAGCAGGAATTCTCATAGTGTCTGTAATGTTGCAAGCATTGCAAAGTAAATGAATGAATGAATAAATAAATGCAACATTCACAGTGCGTGCTGCATATTTACTCGCCTTTTCACTGTTTGCCTCTGAAAAAGAGGCTCAGCAAAATGTCAGCGTGAAAGAAGTGGTGCTTATAGCAGTAAGAGGGCTTTGTTATGTTTGTTTGTTATGTTCTAATTAGAGCAGTTCAACCTCTGATGGGGGCTAATCCGTAATTGCTGGCCTTTTGAGAGGAAACTCTCCAACCCAGAGGAGTTTGAGATACTTTTGGGTTTGTATTCACACTCAGGAGTTATTATTACTTGATCTACTTTAATTAGATGCACTAAGCAAGCCACCTTCCCTTTTAGCTGTTCAAGAAGTCATAAGCAGAAACATGAGGTGGATTGTGGTGTTGCCCAGAAAAAAGTACAGATAAAACGTGGGAAAGCTTTCTGCCACGTCCCAGGTGTGGACAAATTGTTGGCATTTTCTCTGTATTGTTGTAAAGCCTTATCTTACAGTATAAAATACCTCAAGGTGTCCGTTGTTGTGATTTGGTGCTAAATACATAAAACTGAACTGAATTGATCTGCTAGACCTTAAATGCTGACACATAAATTGAGCAGAAGTGAATAGCGAGAATGTGCCAGGTGTGTTTTGAGTGTTTCTGTACTAGTGCAGATGCACATTTCTGTCTTTTAAATATGGTCAATGTAATTTAATCAGCAGTTAATCCTTTTTTAAAGCCTCACTGGTATTTACCTCAGGTTTATTGCTTTCCTAACTATTACTGTCATTTCATTTCTGCATGTCTTCAAGACAAATTGGGATTTATTGTCAGTGTTTGTACAGTTCAAAAACATTTCATTGTTGATTTGGTGTCTTGCCAGGTTGACTTTCGAGATGCGCCATTTGTACTGGAACTGGCCAGGCACCATTTGTGTTCCAGCACCCTGCAAATATGCCCACAAACTGGCTTTCCTGTCTGGCCAGTACCTACACACGGAACCGCCCATCCAGCTCTCAGACAAGCTCTTCTTCCTTTGAGTTATTTAAGCAAACTGCTGAGGTCACAGCAAAACAAGCTGCTTTTAACATTACTGGAAGACCAGAATTAATATACATACATATCTGAATTCAGCCTGCAAGAAGTTTCTTACTGTTAAAAGTGAGTTTTTCCTCCCCACTGTTGCCAAGTGCTTGCTCAATAGCGGTCATTTGATTGTTGGGGTAGGGTCATTACCTTACAATATAAAGCTCCTTGAGGTGACAGCTGTTCTGATTGGGCACTTTGTAAATAAAACTGAACTGAATTGAACTGCTATGAACTGGTCACCTGTCACAGGCTGTTTCGCAAGAAGGTCAGGTGCGATAGGCTTCAACCACTCTCTGACGCTAGAAGGATCAGCAGGTAATAAATATGGATCCATTAAGTCCATGAGGTTTGGCATGTCAAAAAAGAAGGGGATCCAGGTGTATTCTGGCACAGAGTTGCATGCTGATTTGCCAGCATTCAACTCCCAGCGACTCTTAACAGCGTTGGCTGCAGATTTGCGCTAGAATGAGGAGTAACTTTTCTAATTTTTCACCAACTGAGAATGAATGTCAGGTCATGAACCTTTTTTTTGTAACTCTCCTTGAGTTATTTTTAAAAATGACTCGCGGAGTAAGCTGCTAATAGCAGCTGAGAGTAAAGGCCACGTTTGAAGAGCAGAACACAAACCCGAGAATCTCCGACTGATGTTTGTTCAGATGAATACATATCAAAGCAGTGATTTTACTTAACGGGCTTTTTAGGATGGTGCTGTAACTCCCTTTTCTTTCTTTGACTGAAATATGCTCTTAAATGCTTATTCTTGCTTTCTAGTAGTGACCTAGATTAGATCCAGATCACAACACACACTGTTAGTGAAGTTCTTTTAGCCATTCAAATCCTGCTCGCAGTGCTGATCAGTTTTTACGTTTTGCTGTTTCAATTATTCAGATGTAAACGTAGACTGAACGTAGCTGCTGTATTACTGAGACACCGAAACTCATATGCATCTAACGTAGCGGTGCTTACATGTGGGGCCTGCTCAGCAATAAGGACACTCTGTTGTTTGTTGGTAATTCTTTTGGCCTTATTTCTCAAACAAATGTGTTTTCCTGCTCTGGTCCTCGCTTACATTTTCTTGTCGTGATGAAATTACCCGCTTCTTGCCCGCTTTCTGCCCGATTGTCTCAATTTATTAAGGTCATGGTTGCAAATCTTCAATTTGCTGCCAGGAAAACCAAGATAAACAATGTCTGACTGATGAAGAGGGACAATCTCCACCTGTCTGCCTTCAGCCATAATCTACATCTGAAGAACAGATGTTGAGCTGACTGGCTGATAGCATTATGCTTGTGCATTTCAGAGGCACAGGTGAATGCCAAGTGCAGTGCGCTTGGACGAGATCGGCGGGTTACTTTTGACAGCATGATTTTAAAAATAACTGGCGAGCCGGTGAAATTACAGGTTAAAGTGTAAAAACCTGATGGGCCGCCCAGATTTTTGGAGTGAAAGGAGCATGCTTTCATAATGTTTTGGTTTCATTAAAGTTCTTACAGCACAGCTAGAAGGGATCCAGCAAAAGTCCCACGAGCTCACATGGGGGTTTGTTTATCGGACAGAGTCTTATAATCTGACATGCAAACAGGCCACGGGGCGATTGTTGTCAGGATGAGACAACAATTCAAAGTCACCTTCCATAACTGGTGCAAATTATACATTTGCTTTTGCAATTTGAGCTGTTTTAATGTTGTATCCTGTTGCACCAGGTTTACTCTGGACCTCAATATACGTTCAGTTGTTGGAAGTGATGCAGATTTATCCATGCACTGGTGCATGGATCCTTTATTGAAGAAAATAAATCACTTCTTATTTAAGGAAGGTTAACGCTTTGTTGTAAACATCAAGAACCAGGAAATAAATAATAATAATAATAATAAACCAAAAATACCTGAGACAAACATAATAAAAAAATTTTGTGGTTAAACAGAACTGTCTTTTACAAACTAGACATTTAATTTTAGATTTAAAATGCACATTAAAAAAAAGACCAAAACCTCATTTGGAAATGGCTGTAAATGTTTCTTGTTGGATAGTGAACTGAGCAACTACAAAGTGACAAAAGAAATAAAAAATAAATAACAACCCCTCTCAGTGCAGGACCTTGAGAGGGGTTCAGACAAACAGTGACACATTGACAGCATGCCTTGCATAAGGCGGAAACCCTGACATCTGCACTAATGTCCTAAGCACAAATGGGCCAAATTTCCCTGACAGCAAGAGGTCTAGCAGAAACTGCCAGTGGTCACTGGCAATAATCTGGTGTGACAATCATTCCTGACCTGTCACTCAGGTAATGGTGAGTAAAAGGCCAAGGCTGCGGTGGCCTGCACTAGGCATGAAAGTGGTTGTGGGGAGGGGACAACTATGACAGCACAGGCCCTGCACAGCCAGAGGGGACAAACACACCACAGCTGCTCCTGCTGCCCGGACGGTGATGCAAGCGGCCAAAAGTCCTGGGAAGCTTTCCCACATCCCCCCAGTGTCTCCCAGCGTCATCAGCATTGCTGGATTTTCTCTTTTGATTTGTCTTTATGCTTTTCTCGGAACCATGGCGACCAAGAAAAGCATCAGGACAAAAGCACACTGGGAGAAAATGTACCTTTTGTTAAGTGGTTTTGCATTTTGAGTGTCTAATGTGTCCTACTATTAGAAAACATGTTTTTTTTTGCATGTCGGAAGCACTGGAAGAATGCCCTTAAGTTCATTTCCTGCTTCTTTTTCAGATTTGTCATGCAAAATTTACTGCAGGATTTTTTTCTCCATGAAAGACTGGATCGTTAAGAGCTTTAAAATAAGCAGCTGGGTTTCAAGTCAGCTCTCTCTGACAGCAATATTGTTTAGAAGAAAGTAAAGTTGCATCGTTTTCCAAATACGAACTCAAACATATTCTGTTCATAACATTTGTACATCATGTCTTTTTGAGGGGGAGCCCTGTGGCTAGATGCACCAACATGCACATCACTAATAAAGGTTTTTCACGCTCTACCCTCTCTCAACCCACCGCGAAACCACTTCTGTAGGCTTATGTCCATATGCGTGAAGTTCTTAGGCAGTCTCTGCGTCCTAGCACATGCGTCACATTGATAGGTGCGGTTTGCGCATCGCAACTCCCCAAAGAGGCAAGTCCATATTTGTCGAGGTGATGCACTGAGCAGCAGGCATTTCTGGAGTAGCTATATTTAGATTCTGCAACTTTTTTCCTGCTCCCTTCCTGATTGATCATTTTGGAGAAGTTATATTTCCCTATAGGAATGTACCACGTGTCCGCATAGCACTTCTTGAGACGAATCATTGATAAACAGAAGCCAGTTAAGAACCCTGTTGAGTTGCTGGCAGCTCCGATGTGGTGCAGCTGCAACACACTCGACGTAAAACCGCTGGATAGGAACCGACAGCAGGGTACACACATCCAAATATGCGCGTAACTGGAGTGCTCTGGCGAGGCCACCCTTGCACCCCTATCCGGATAACATTGTCGTGATGTTCAATATTTCGGGGATTGAGCCCACTTTTAACAAGAAGGAAGACAATTCCGAAGTTATCAATGGCTCTCTGCAGCTTCTCCTCGTCACCATCAGCCCCACAGCCATGTGGAACGAGTCGTGCGGGGAGCAGCTTCTGGATTTCACTCGCCCGGAGAAGATCGTTATCGGGGTGATGCTGGCGATCATCACGGCGGTCACAGTGATGGGAAACACGCTGGTGGTGATCGCGGTGTGCGTGGTGAAGAAACTGAGACAGCCTTCAAACTATCTGCTGGTGTCTTTGGCGGTGGCTGACCTGTCAGTGGCCATAGTAGTCATGCCGTTCGTGATCGTGACAGATCTCACCGGGGGCAAGTGGCTTTTTGGGGAGGTGTTCTGCAACATCTTCATCGGCATGGATGTAATGTGCTGCACTGCCTCCATCATGACCCTGTGTGTGATCAGCGTGGATAGGTAAGTTTCCAAAAGTTTTCAAAGCACCGTATCAGAGCTGCTTTCGTTACTGCTTTGATGACTTTGGTTATGCACAGGTACCAAAATTACGCACGCAGCGCGCAGCGCGTTAACTGAAGCCAGGAACAGATCAAGCAGCAAATGAAGTAATGATCCGCAAGCGGAGCGAATGAAATAACTGTTGTTCTGTGAGACATTCACACGCGTTTGCGTAGTTATTTGTGCGGTTGAAGCCACTGGAGCAGAAGATGAGTTCATAGACTGTGAATGATGTACAGCAGGTTTTATTCATTTGCTTGACCGGACCACGGCAGCAGCATTTCCTGTATGCTTTGAGGATCAGCGCCCATTGACTTTACAGCGACTATTTCCTTTATAGATGACTTACCAATATCATGCAGGTCTGCTCCAGTTCATGTAGGTTGCCCTTCTCACTGTTAGTCTTAACAACAAGAACAAAGCAGCGGGGAAAATTCCCTTTAAGTGCATGCCGCAGTACACGGTGCAAATTTCATATTAGAAATCTGAACTGGGTTTTTTTGTCACACAAAACACACAAATAGGATCTTTCAAATTTATTTTTTGCCCATTTTCTATTTGTCCCTATTCATGAAACTGAATTTCCAGTTAATTGCTTTACATTCCACTTTCAAAATGGGGAATGTAAGACCCCAGCTCTCATCCCCACACACCAAAATCCCACTGCGCGTCTCAGGTATTGGAGTGACTGCTCACAAAACCTGAGCTAACTCTGCTAGTAGAGAGAAATGAGAATTTTCCACTGCTCTCAATACAATCCACACTGTGATAAACATCAGGTGATTGGTGTAACTGATCTGCCTCTGTAACCATAACGAAGGAAGAGGCTCATGGTTGTATTGATTAACTGATTATCTCCCTTGACTTTCCAATCAGATGTTATTACCTCAGGGTATTATGCTCAGAATTATGCATGTTTCCTGTGTGTGAATGAGTGAAGCACGTGGGGCTTAAGTACGCTTGATAAGCTAACGATATTATGGGAGGAACTGGCTCACAGATATCACACTGTGATACTGTGATTGCACCAGTCAGCTGTAGTAAAGCTGACAGAAGTATGAATGTGTTTTGGGCTGGTTGATGAGTTTGGATAGAGGCTGAGGGTTATGTTTGGCCACTCAAATCCCATTTAGGGCTTGAGGAGGCCCCCTATGGAACCATGTGGAACCAATAACATGTAATATTGCTCAAAAGTTTGAAGCCACTTTAAACTTTAAATAGTTCTTATTTTTGAAAAAAAAAAAAAGAACTATTGAATGGATCAAGGGATTCCAGTTTCTTTTTGAAACGGAAGTTCTAAAAAAAAAAGTAGGCCTTTGCCAAAAACCTAAAAATTTGATGCAAGATTGCAACCAGTGGTGTAAAGTACTCCCCTGACAGAACTGCCAACCTGCACAGCTGAGCAACAAGAGACGTAAAGCATATCTCTGGTTTAAGAAACAGATGCCTCATAGATTCTCAGAGGCCTCTCTTGGATGCTAAGTTTGACTGCAGAGCCACAAAGAGGAAATATTTCAAACATGTCAAAGAACACAGATATGGGACAGGTGGTGAATGGAGGTTTCAGTTTTTAGACCAGGAAGAAGAACATCTGTGAGATGCAGAACCAATGAAAGGTTTGTTGGAGGTGCTTGATGGGATTTGTCATGTTCGCTGAAAAAATGGGGTGCCTTGGTGGCACATATTTTCTCCATTACTTTGCCATACTCTGTGAACATGGCCCGATAAGAGCCAATCTCTCCAAACAGTACAACAGTACGCTCATGCAAAGCACAGCTCTAAATATGAAGAACGTTTGGTGCATATGAACTGCTCAGGAAACCAATTCAGCAAGTAGGAGGTACATCAGGAAGCATGGGGTTAATGTCTCTAGATGACCTCAATGAAGACAGAATGCCAAATGTCTGCTGGACTGTGGTTTGTGCAAATGGAATGGAAATCCTTTGAAAAAAGCAAAATTTGAAGGACAAAAAAGAATGGTATTAGAAATCATAACTGCCTTTTACAAATCATTTAATGACTAAAAGTATGATTAAGACATTTTCTGTGTGAATCCAAACTTGTACATCACACAAGCTGAACTCGTCGGAGCCAGTCTGAAAAGGATCAGAGAGACTGTGGCTAAAAGGCTTTGCTGATCTTAGCCACTTGCTGTGATTATAAATGTGGCATGCTCATACTATACACTCAAAAAGGACAGATGGAGCCACCTTTGAGCAAGCGTGTCTGTAAAAACACAGCGTCTAATTGAATCTGTAGCCGTGAAATCAAAACCAAGTCACAGAGCCACCATGACTGCTTTCTGCATCTGTCTGACCTTCCCCAAGCAAACGACTGAAAGAGAATTTGAGCTGACGTTGTATCAGTTTAGGTTTGTTTTCATCCCTAACAACAGCTCTACAGGCAGTTCCCCCGAAGTGTTTGTGTCGATCTCCATGAAAACAGAGTCAGTTTAATTAAACAATGCAGTGTGTGTTGGGCATATGATTCACAACAGGAAGTGTAGAGATCACTCATTAGGATGAGACTTACCAATTAGACGCATGATTAGCTGTAATTAAGGGTCTCTCGCAGTCGTCTCAGAGTCCCAAGGACATGCTTTCTAAAAAAAAGAGAAGCTCAAGAGCAGTGCTGCAAATTGACCAGATGTGTCTGCAGCGATTATATGCTCCCTGAAGCCTAGGTGTTCCACAACAGAGAGGACTATTGATTTTCTCTCAGAGCTCATTTAGATTTAAAGGGGAGAACGTGCAATGTATATGCCAACATAGAAGGACAGTCTCTAGTGTAAGTGGTTGATTCATTTATGATCCTGGATTTGACAGAGTTCAGCGGTGGTGTTTCAGTGTGATCGCTGTCATCCTGAAAACAGTATCTCCGTAAGGTCTTATCATTCATCCTGTTAGAAACGTGGCACAGGAAGAAGTGCTGAAAGAAGAATCAGACAGTCCTTGAAGCAGACGTAATGTCACATATAAAAACAAAAGTGTGTCCCTTTAATAATTCTTAGCCTGATCAAAGGCCCATGCTATTGTATTTTTAGTCAGTAAGGCAATTTACTGGTGCACATTCATAAAGAAATATGTAATTAACTAAATTACCAGCCAGCAAATTAAGCCTCGCTCTAACTCCAAGGTCTCAGTCTCTTACCTCTGCAATTTGTGCCTCCTAAAAATGACTTGACAGATTGAGACTTGAGCAGGAAGCATTTCCTGTTTCGGCGAAGAAGTGAGAGAAAACTCACTGTGACTTCAAAGGGTTTCAGTCTTCTCACATTAGCACAACAACATCATGGTGTTAATAAAATGACCAGATAGGAACTTTGTGTGTTTCTCATCTAATCCAGCAAGTAAAAAAAAAAAAAAATCAAACTACTAGAAAAGTTTTAGCAGGAAACAATCTGGCAATCAGAACTGCAGTTTCAAGGCAGAGGGCCAGTAAGAGACAAATAAGGGTTATTTTGAGTTGTGGCTCATGCAAAGCTACGTTAACAGAGTCCAATAACAAAAATAGAGAGCTGGAAACGAGCACAATAAAACTACATCCATGATGTGTCACTTCAAAGAATTAGCTCTGATCTTCTTTGTTTTTTCTTTGCTATTCTTCTCCTTTGAGTCTCTGCTTCACCACAAGTGACTTATGTTTAGATAAAACTCATCAGGTACATCAGTTCATCTGCTCGCTAGTACAAATATTTAATCAGCCAATCACATGGCAGCAACTCAGTTCATTTAGGCATGTTGATGCAAGTTGACCACATCTACATACCAATTTGACGATCAAACTGAGCATCAGAATGGGGAAAAATGATGATTTAATTACTTAAAATGTGGCATGGCTGTTGGGGCCACACGGCCAGAAACTGCCGATCTGTTTGGATTTTTCACATCTTACAGAGAATCTGAGAAAGAAAATCAAACATCCAGTGAGCATCAGTTCTCAAGGCAAAAACACCAGATATCAGAGGAGAGGCCAGACTGCTTTGAGCTGATAGGAAGGTAATAGTAACTCAAATAACTAATAGTGACAAACAAGATATGCAGAAGAGCATCTCTGAATGCACAGCGCGTCAAACTGTGATGGGCTACAGCAGCAGAAGACCACACCGGGTGCCACTCCTCTGAGTTAAGAACAGGAAACTGAAGCTATAATTCACACAGACCCAGCAAAATACAACAACAGAAGATTGGAAAAATGTCATCATAAACAACATGAAAGCATGGATCCATCCTGCCTTGTATCAACAGTTCAGGCTGCTGGTGGTGCAACAGTGTGGGGATATTTTCTTGGCACACTTTGAGTTCCCTCCCTCCCCCCTCATCCTTTCATGACCACAGTGTACTCATCATGATGGTTAACACATGCCCAGCAGGATAACAACATGTCACAAAGCTCAAATCATTTCAGAGCAGTTTCTTGAACACAACAGTGAGTTCGCTGTACTCAAATGTCCTCAACAGTCACCAGATATCAATCCAGCAGAGCATCTTTGGGATGTGGTGGAACAGGAGGTTCACATCATGTATGTGAATCTGACAAATCTGCAGCAACTGTGTGACGACGTCATGTCACTATGGACCAAAACCTCACAGGAATGTTTCCTGTGTCTTGTTCAGGCTGTGCCACAAATAATGAAGGCAGTTCTGAACCCGAAAGCTGTCCAACCCAGTACTATCATGTAACTAATACATGAACTGGTGAGTGTATTTGATTAGTGCCACCACGAGGAGTCATGTTTTAGAGACTCTGGTGAGTCAGGTATGTGGCACAATCCTTTAGGAGCACCTATATACAACAGTGTAATAAAACATAGTGATATTTGGTGCTAAAGTAACAATAATTGTGTGTATATTGCTCGATCAATATCAAAACCCTCATTATTCCATTGACTGCACTGAATTACTGTAATTTAATTAAGAAATTATTATTAAACTTTCTAGAAAGATTTGACTTTCATTTAAAAAAAAGCACCGTCCTATGTTAATATTTCTGTTCTAAATATGTATATTCTAAACAAACAACCTGCTGCTCTACTCCCAAAATACCCAGTAATATCAAAAGCTCCAGTTAGTTTGTACTGTTTGTGCAAATGAGACTTAGAGTTTCACTGTAAAAGCCCGTTAATCACCTCCAGCCTCTTTAAATGGAGAATCAGTAGTGCAAATCGAAGCTAACACACCAAAGCATGACCCAGTCACAGCAGAAGAGTCAGTCTCTTGATGTGTTGTGAAGTGAAGAAAAGTGAAGTTACATACCCAAGGCCTCCTGCCCGAACTAATGCAGGCCTGCTCCTTCGCACAGCGTTCCAGCATGCACTTTCAGGAGCAGCCTTCATGCCCACTTCCCTAAAAAGTTAGTATCGCTTTAGGCTACATTCAGTTTTTACCTTCACTGAGAGTAATATGTTGTACGCTCAATAATTCAAAAGTCAAAGATGAATGATTTATTCACAACAGTGGGAAGCGAGGAAAGTCCTTTTTTCTGTATAGTTCCCCAGAAGTCTGAGAAAAGACGACTCTGAAGGAACGGAGGAGTGGGGCTTGTTAAATTTGCAAATCAAATGGCTTAACTGTCAGTGAACCTGTCTAAGACGGAGGGGATGTAGGTCAAGAAAAAAAATATCACAGGAATGCAGCGAAGTAAACTTTTCCATCAAGGTTCAGTCTTAGTGCAACATAGGTGTGATCACACCTGTAAGCTCCTGCAGGGAGTGCGATGGAAGTATGTCAACCGGTTCTCCACAACTGATAATATTTTTTGTGAAGGAGGCGTGCACTTTTGTCCCAGGAGAGACTTTCTTTGCTTAGAGCAGCTGGGAAATGTCCACCTGCAGCACCACACACAGATGACTTGACCTCTGTGATGTTTCCTGTGGTAATAAGCCACTTTCCCGGGCGCTATCCGCTCCCCGCTTGTTGGCCACCTCTCCAAAATCTGAAGGAACAGACATCTCAGACGAGGCCTGTGCAGTCAGATCATGCCCATAAAGATGTGCTTAATAAATAAAGAAAGTGTGTTTTGGGATTAAACAGGATGTCACAGTGAATTTTTAATTCCTGTGGACCCAACCAGGTTAGAGAAAGTGCTAAATTTGAGAGGTTTTAGAGACCACACGAGACCCACTTCCTGTTACAAACCTCTACCAACCTTTTACTCCGAGAAGAGAAACCACTCTTGTGTTTAAGAGGAAACAGTATTTACTTTTAAAATGCATCACTGTTCCTGCCCTGTAAACAAACACTTCTTCTTCTAAAGCAAACTGCTGTCAGTGAAAAACATTTCAGAGCAGCATTAAATAAAAAATACTGGGAGCAGCATTTTTTCTTTTTTTAGATCAAGTTAATCATTGATAAATCCTGCTTACACAACGCACCATAACCATCCTGTTTGATGGTCTGTTTGAGTTTTATTAGAGGGGCACGCAAAGCGAAAGACAAATTGCACATTGATCATGTGACGGGTGAGGTGTGTGTGGGAACGGACCTGTAGGGGTTTAAAATAACTGAGAACAAAAAAAAAAAATCAAAGAGAAGACAGTGAAATTATAAAAATGATCGCATTGTTGTGTTGCTGTTTGCTATTTTTCAGCACACGATGCAGGCAAACATGATCATTATCCTTCTTGTTAGTTATATGCTTTCCACAGCATGTCTTTTAGCCTGTCTTCTTCTCTCATGAAAAGAGAGTTTTTCCTCCCCACTGTCGCCAAACTGCTTGCTCATAGGGGGTCATATGATTGTTGAGTTTTCTCTGTATGTATTATTGTAGGGTCTTCCTAACAACATAAAGCCCCTGTGGGACTGTTGTTGTGATTTGGAGCTGCATAAAACTGAATTGAATTACAGCTAAGTCAGGTCCAGTACGCGTCAGTCACAGAGTGTCATGTGCATTCATAACATTTGGAAATTACATTAATGAAGAGATTTCAGTTTGCTGATTGAGATTTGTCATTAAATGCACTTAAAAGGACTGATTTCAGCATTGTTTCAGGATTGATATGAATTCATAAATGAAGAAATTAAAACTCAAAACAGTGGTCCAATACGAGAACATAAGGGAGACTATTGCAGTGACAGTGTCTAATATTACTGTATATACTGTTGAAAACTGCACAAGCCACAAATATGAAAAGATGTGAAACATGAGTGGTGGTTGAGGCAAACCTAACCTCAAAATCTGGGTCTTTACAATCTGCATGGTAGCGTGCGCTCTGTGCTTTACCCCGATCAGTCAGATCAACCTGCAGGCAAGCAAGCTTGTTAACAGAGAATGCCACTAAAAGTGACACAGATTATACCAACCTGACCCCGTCACTGTCATCTGACATTTTACAGTTTTTGTATATTCTTTGATTTTTGCATAATACATTTTGCACATTTAATACTATATTAATTAGTTAAGTATAGAAAATAAAGTCAATCAAAAGTTTTTCTGGTCATGGGCCTTAACGCACATAGAAGTTTCAAATTCTCAGTTTGTGTTAATTTCCCCGGCATTTTTCAGCCCTCGTAACGTCATAATTACAGCAAATAGCCTCAGAACATTGAAGCTTTGTTAAAAAGTCCAACTCAGACCACTTTTATGTCAACTCCATGTGTCGCAATCTAAAGCCAAACTCTTGTTTATGTTCTGTGCAAGTTTTTTGGAAAACCAAATCTAGGTCACAATATGGTTGTGACCTATATGATGGTTTGAACACATCATGCAGATTTAGTTGATACAGCAAGGTTTTTGTTTTTTTGTTTTTTTAAAAATCCCCTTAAAAATAACTTAGCATGCAAAAGGGATCACAGAAAGCTTCTGAATGATCTACATAGCTTATTTCTTATTTTAGGTCTGCATTTCAAAGTATGTATTTATTGCATAATTTGTGCTTATTTTCAATCAAATCTTTATGTAATTTTTTATGTATTTCAAAGAGATCAGTACTGGAGTTTAGCGCATAAAGGCTGTGGCATGTGTCACGGTTTAGATTACATAAATCAAACGGGATAAATAAAAGACAGACATGTTCCACAGTCAGTGGATATTACTGAAATGTAAGATGGACTCGGTCAGGGCCAGTAAAAGTGGTTCCAGGAAAAAAAAATCAAACACACTTTGACTGAGGAATGACCACAGAGACACACATGGGGCAGAATCTTCTTACCCCTGTCCTGCACGCTGACTCTTCTCGCTGGTGTGAACAAAATGTGTGGGCTGAGTGTGATTACAACTCTGTCAAATAACTGATACTCTGAAGTTGTTGACATGAAAGTTAAAAGGTACTTGGAAATTAGAAAAATCCTTCCAGTTCACAAATAACTCAAGAGCAATAAGCAAATGGGATCTATGTGAGAATTAACTGAATGTATGCTTAAATAGAAATAAAAAACATCAGTTGAGGACAATAATTTTCAGTTTTTGATGTATGTTCTGTTGGCTACATGACTACGTTTTTATTGGAGTGAAACTACTAGGTTATAGCTAAGACACAGGAAAGTGTCTTTAAGATACCGATACCAGAGGTAAAGCAAAGCACAGAAATGTTTTTCATGTCCTCTAAGGTCAACCATATGGAAAATCGAATTTTGCAAAAAAAAACGATTTTATTGCTAAACTGATTAAATTAACAGATATTGTGGCATTATCGCTAAACAAAAGGAGCTAAATTATTTCCATTGCAAACTATGATTCATCTGAAACTGTGTGTGCGTGTCTTTGGGCAGGTCCTTCTTAAATGCCTGAAAAAGCACACGTGGAAGCTTTGTGATTTACTGTTGGGTAGCTTCGGTTAGAATAGTCCCAGAAACACGAATCAGACTTTGCCACATTTAAAAATGAATGACATGTTCTGAAAAAAAATTCAAACTGCCCTAAATAGTTTGTCTGAAGTCAATCTGGAGACTAAAGAAACACTTCGATTCAGGGAGAAACTGGAACAAACCACTTAATAAAAGTTTTGTATCAACCTAAATACGTGCTCTGGATCTCAGAATTATGGGTTCCTTTCCAAAAGCTCATAACTTGTCCAAAGCTTCATTTCTTCAGTTCTTTATTCACTTTAACACCTACATTGAAAAAAACCTTCAATGCACCCGCTCTCATTCCTGTCTTTCAGGAAAATGCTGCACGAGTTTGAAAAGCACAAAGATTCATGCTTCACGAACATGATCGCATGATGTGTCTGTTTGATTTATTGTGTCGCTTTTGGAGGTTTTCTGTGTTGGAGCCTCCTAATCAGTGAGCTTTAGAACCAGATTCGATCTCGACCACCGGCGTTAATACAAAGCAGCAGTACAGGATGATAGATCGCTAACCAGACCATGGATAGAGATGTGAGTTTATTTTGCTATTCTTGGTCTGTCACCTTATTTACCCAGCAAACTCTGGGGACAGGATGCAGAAAAGGGCAAAGTGCTGAGTGAATTTAGTGTGGTATAAATCATGCTTTGCGTTATTTGGTATAACAAAGGTGGAGTCCATTACTCATCAAGGCCGAACAAAGCACCAACAAGAATTTACTAAGCAGTGAGATAATGGGTTTCTTGTTGATGGAGCTGAGAGACTGCAAACACACACACACACACACACACACACACACACACACACACACACACACACACACACACACACACACACACACACACTGTAGATTGCAGATAATATACTCAGGACATTTAGCATATTGTTGCTCTTGCAGAATAACTCAAGCTGACATTCAGTTCATTTGTGCACATGAACTGAATATTTATACGTTCCACTAAATGCAGCAGTATTAAAGATCCTACAAACAGGGATTGAGAAGTTATCTCTGATAATTCAGTGAGCAATCGTGTGCATTACTCTGTGTATAGTATGTTGCATGTCTAAACGTACTGTCTGCATTAGAGCATATACTGTAACGCTGCTGCAGGTGACAGCTTTTAGCGGCAATGTCTTCAGACACGCAGACTTTAATTAACTCCTGCATGTTACTTTAACTGATACATCGTTCTTCATACATGCTCACTGCTGTGCACCATTAAGATATACTTGTCAGCTAACAATCCAAGAATGTTTTATGATGGATGTGCTCATTGGCTATAGTTCAATGTGACTTTACAGCAGATTTGTTTTTCCTGTTATTTGGGTCAGGTAAATGCTGGGAAGTTAGTGATTTAACTCCCGGCACTCCACAGAGTTTGTATTCCAGCTGTGAAATAGCAAACTGAGTTATGGCACACCCATCACTGCCAAACTGCCCTTCAGCAAGACACTGAACTTTAGAACTGACAACTAACTGGGTCAGTGCACTGTGTGCTGAACTTCACTCTTTGAAATGTCTAGTGTGGAAAAGGGAAAATTCTAGCAAGAAGCAACTGCACAAGTTTAAAAACAGCAGTAAACAGAACCATTACCAATACAATATCGTGCTCTTAGCTGATTTTGAGTATTCAGGATTGCTCAGAAAAAGGAGAACCTCAACACTGACAGATTAGCCTGGCATACAGAATAGAAAGCTCCTGTAAGCTGACAATCAGAAGGCATTTCAACGTACAGCGAGACAGATGTGCTGACCACATAAATTCTTGATCCAACTCTCTCTAGATCTGTAGCTTCAAATCTTGCAGATAAACACACTGATTCTGAGTACTGACAGTTTAGTCTACACACAACAACAACAACAAAAAAATAAAATGTAATTATACAGTCCCGAACAAAAGTTTAACACCACTTGAAAAATGGCAAAAGAAATCATAGTTTGCATGGTTGGATCTTAACAAAGTTCCAAGTAGAGCTTCACCATACAACAAAAAGAAATGGGACTGAGACAAAACATTATTTTTGAGCATGTAATTTATTGAAAACAACACTTAAACTGAAGCAGGCTGTTTTACAGCTGATCAAAAGTTTAGGATCACACCTCCAAAAAACCCGTAAACCACCCCCAAAACAGAAATCAAAATTTCAAACATGAACTCAGTAATGAGTAGTGTAATTGGACTGCCCATCTCTGATAATGAGTAGCAATACTATTGTCCATTTTTGTAAACATCGCTTGCCATCAAAGGTTCTCATTTGGATTTGGATCAGGGGAGCGTGCAGGATGGTCCAAAAGAATGATGTTATTCTCCTGGAAGAAGTCCCTCGTGTGTACTGCAGCGTTGTCCTGTTGATAAACCCAGTCGTTACCACACAGATAACAGCCCTCTGTCGTAAGGAATGCTCTCTGCAACATCTGGACATAGCCAGCGGCCGTTTGATGCCCGGCACTTCCTTCCACTGAAGGAAAAAGCAACCCAGACCATTATGACTCCGCCTCCACTGTGGCACACAGAAAACATCTCAGGTGGGATCTGGTTGTCATGCCAGTAACGTTGTAAACCATCAGGACCATCAAGGTTGCATTTTTTCTCATGAGAGAAGAAAACTTTCTTCCACCTTTCAACGTCCCATGTTTGGTGCTCTCTTGCAAAGTCCAAACGGTCAGTTCTGTGGCGTTTAAGGAGACGAGGCCTTTGAAGATGTTTTTTGTTTTTGAATCTCTTCAGTGTCAGATGCCGTCTGACGGTTACGGGGCTGCAGTCAGCACCAGTAACGGCCTTAATTTGGGTGGAACATCATCCAGTGTCTTGATGGACAGCCAATTGGATCCTCTGGCTCAGTGCTGGAAAATTCTTTTGGGTCTTCCACTTGGCTTTTTTGTTCGTAACCCTTAGGATCATTTAAAAAATTCTAAATTATGCTTATGCAGTTCAACAACCCGACCACATTCAAAAAGGGAATGCTTTTTTTCCTTTGCCATCATGACATCATGACAGTGTGACTACCTGATAGAAAATGACAATGAATCCACATTTTTACACAGATTTGGCCTTTTAAGGGCCGTGTGGTCTTAAACTTTTGATCAGCTGTAAAACAGCCTGTTTCAGTTTAAGCGTTGTTTTCAATAAATTAGATGCTCAAAAAAATGTTTTGTCTCAGTCCCATTTCTTTTTGTTGCATGTTGAAGCTCTACTTGAAACCTTGTTAAGATCCAACCATGCAAAATATGATTTTTTTGGCCATTTTTCAAGTGGTCTTAAACTCTTGTTCGGGACTGTATATATAGGGTCACTCCTCACTCTGCCTTGTTCCCAAACAGTAGCAGCGTCAGTATAATATAGCTGTCAGGTAATTATCAGAGAATGTTGTATGATGGATGTCCTCAGTGGCTGTGACTTTATAGCAGATTTGTTTTCCTTGTTATTTGGGTCAGGTGTTATTAGCTGGTTATGGTCCGGTACTATAAATCAAGTTCGACGCACCCCGGATAGTTTTTTTAAACTTTATCTTATTCAGTTAAGATATGTACACACATACACGGGTGTTTTTTATATCAGCAATTTTCTGCTTTAATTAAAACAAAACAACTTAAAAATTGGAAAGTGTTGTTAAGATTGTGCCAAAGCAACAGGCAGTGATATAACAATCAGAGGATCAGGCAGGTGAACAGGCAGGCATAAAGCAGATAAAGGCCCACACTGCTTTTTCTTGTTGATGCTGATAGTAATGGTATTCGTGGGAGCCAGAAGCTGTTTACGATGAAACATTTGTTTGTGTCTTTTAACATGGTTTGCTTCAAAGAGGTAAAAGACCATATTTATCTCTCATTTGTGAGGAAAACTTTTTAAAAAATTATATCATAATCATCAGTGAGTAAGAAATGTGCCCCTGATTGTAATGACTCACGAGCTTGTAGGTGCTCAGATCAGTGGTTCCAGTGTCCATGGATTGAGTGGGCGTGTCTGTGAGAGCACAAAAATATACATCACCTGTAAGAAAACAGATTGTGTGCTATATTTATTGCTGCTCTATGCTTAAGTTCAAAACTGCATATGCTTTGTGGAAGTTGGAGACACCTCTTAGAAAGAACCACAGTTTTCCTCCTTTAGCTCAAATGATGGAGCTTAAGCTCGGTATAACACAGGAAGGATTTCGCTGCCACTCAGTTTCCCAAATCTGATTGAATAAAACCCCAATATGAATAATTTCATGATGTAAATGAACAGGACGCTGGTGCATATGCAGTCAGTATACATAATAAGTCAGTCTGAATAAGCCAGCTTCATTGTTCGCACACATTCCTCGCTGCACAGCACTTTTTCTTAGAGTGACAGTTTTTCACCTATAATTATGCGCACTGCTTCTGCAACACAATGCTAACCTCTATTTTGCCAGATCACTATTATCACTGTTATTACCTTGTTGTCACTGCTGTGTTTGCTCACCTGCAATGGCATTTTGTCTGTCCGTCTTTGAAATTAGGCCGCGCTGAGACTGGGGATGTACATGGATGTGTACAACTGTGATTAAATATGGGTTTTCAGCAAAAGGTTAAGACAGCTACTGGTTCCATAATTGCAGGTAAAAGAAGAAAAACAAAAACATGAATAAGTGAGACCTTGAAAAGAGCATCATTTTTCAAAAACTAATGTAAATTTATGAGGAAAACAAAGCTGTGAGGTTGATTGTGAAGCTTCTAATCAGAGTAGAGCTTATGTTGCACTTCTTTTTTTTGCATTAAAAAATAGTGCAGTGTATTTAGACAAAAAGAAGTGAGGATGAGGTGACAACTTTTGTGCATTCAACACAATGGACCCATGCAAATACATTACTGGTTAAATCATCCATATGGCTCCGTACTCGGCTGTCACAACAATTTGATCCAGTCTTGCAAAGTGAATCGGTGGCAAAACTCTCCACATTTTTGGGAGTTAATTTGTGCTTTTATAACATCAAATACTATTCAACATTTTGTCATAATGTACCACTTTGTTCCCAGAAAGTATCTAGTTCTTTAATATAAATGTAAATATGTGACATTATGAGTTTTTCCTTGGAGTACGTATAATTAATTCATTTTATTACATTTTTATTTTGTTTTACCCTAAATTTCCCCAAAAAGTGCCATCACACGCAGGTGAATAATTTATATTTTTTCCCCCTGGCTCGCCTTAGATGAGATTAGCAAAATTCTTGCTATAATGAATATTCCTATCATTAGTCATTTCTTCATCTCTGGGTAGTGCACTGAATTTGACCTCCAAGTTTGATGTTCTGATGTGTGTCATCCAGTACAAAATCAAATTTAATTCATTGCGTTCTTCTGCTGGAAATTATTAATATCAATCTTGCTGAACTCATGTCCTATCTTTGCTTATGTCATTACCTCTGGCTGAACATACTTTTGTCATTTATTTGATCAAAATCTTTCTGTATAGAATACAGCTTAATTGATTTATACTTCAAGAGATTTTCCAATTAAAGGGACAAATCCAACTAGATAGAAGACATGCTGTAGAGGCACCGAATCATTTAAAAGATTACAATCCCCCCTCAGATCTCCTGTGCTCCTGATTGGGATGAGAAGATGATCACATGAATAAATGAGCAACGTTTGCACATAAGAGTCTAAAAAAGAGAACACCTGCACATTTTTTCTTTACCAATCATGCTTCGTGTTTGAAAGCACACAGATGAGCTATTGTTCTATATAGATAAAAATAAAGGGAGAAGCCTTTAGTGAATGTACTTGTATAGCTCCCTTTAACAGCAAGGTCATACAAAGGAACAATAACAACACAGGACTGCAGAAAATACATATAAAGGACGTTATATAGCTTACAATATATATATATATGTATATATA
>NW_005187454.1:370024-392209 GCF_000239375.1 Pundamilia nyererei
GCTAAGATACTGCGCAGGACCCTCAAGCTCCCAGGCCTCTGGTAGAGGACCCGAGCTTGAAGGATAAACCGCCCGCAGGGGCGTGCTGGGTGTTTTTTTTTTATATAGTTTGATTTGGTACAGTGATGGTAAACTGACGCTGTCAGTTCTGAAGTTTTACATATCAGGAAATAGAATCATTTACCAGGTTGTAACCTTATTTAAATACAACCTCAGATACACAACAATATATGACATACTGCACTATACCACTGCTACAACAGAAATGAAGCCAAAAGGAAAATGCAGTGTGTGAAAAACTGAGCACTGCCCATGATTCAATAACGTGTAGAACCACTTTTAGCAGCAAAAACGTGAAGTAAATGTTTTTACTTTATCAGTGTCTCACATTGTTGTGGAAGACTTTGGCCCACTCTTCTTTACAATGCTGCTTCAGGTGAGGTTTGCAGACATTCATTTATGGACAGACCTCTTGAGGTCCCACCGCAACATTTCAATCAGGTTGAGGTCTGCACTTTGACTGGGCCAGCACAGTGATTCTTTCTTTTTCAGTCATTCTGCTGTTTATTTGCTGCTGTGCTTGTGATCATTGTCTTGTTGCATGACCCAGTTTAGTCCAAGCTTCAGCTGTCAGACAGATGGCCTGACATACAGAGGGGTTCATGTTTGACTCGATTACTGCAAAGTGCCCAGATCCAATATCTGCAAAACAAGCTCAAATCATCACCCCTGCACCAACATGCGGACAGCTGGTGTGACGTATTTGTGCTGGTTTCTTGTGTTTAGTCTTCGCCAAATGTAGCACTTTGCATTGTGGCCAAACGCTGATTTGGATTCGCTCTTGTCTGTCCAGAGGACATTGTTCCAGATGTCTTCTGGTTTGTTCAGAAGTGTGTGTGTGTATATATATATATATATATATATATATATACACATGTCTTTTTTGAGAAACAAGACTTTTCTTCTTGCAACCCATCCAAACAAACCCATATGTGTTCAGTCTCCCTATAATTGTACAATGGTGAACATTAACATTTCATATACTAATCGAGGCCTGAGGAGGCTGAAATGTAGCACTTGAGTTTTTTGCATAGCATTCATAGCACAGTCTGACCTTGGGGTAAATCTGCTGGGAAAATAGACAACTGTCTTGAATGTTTCCACTTGTAAAAATCTAAGCTCATTGCTGTTGTCTTTCCTCCTTGGCATTGTGTTAACACATCTGAATGCTCCAGACCAGAAAAGTGCCAGAACTTGTGCTTTTATAAAAGTGCTCACACATGCATTTGATCATTATACCTGGCTGCTGCTTACCCTCGTAATCCTTATGGAAGTGATAAGTACTTGATCTTTTTTAAAAAAAAAAAAATGACACAGTGTAATACGTCATGTTCTGTTGCTCATCTGAGATTGTATTTACCTAAGAACCAGATTATTTTTTAATATATGTAAAATCTTATAATTGAAAGAGGGCGTACTTTATTTTTACAACAACTTTACGATGCCTTGTTTTGCCCTCACATGGGTTTTAGCCTTTAAATATATCCTCTTGCTCTTAGCCGAGCTTTTTAATATCTCTGATATTTTCATCTGCCCAAAATAAAAGGTCAGTAAAAGGATAAGAGATTGAAAAAAGAACAGCACTCAACAGTTGCCTTTATGTTGCATGGTAGTGTTGTGACTCTGGAACAAGTTGGCTACAGCTCCTCCTCACTGTCCTTTTCCATTTGCAGAGGCATGAAATGATGGCGTATAATGGGGCGCGCAGCTACTTCAGCTATACCAACTGCTGGCTAGATGCCAAATTGGAAAAAAGTGAGTCGGTTCAAAAGAGGAGCTGTCTGTGGTATCCTTGGTAACTAAAATTGCTTAACATTTTTTCTCAAAGGTCAGAAGAAAAACGGGAAGAAGTGGAGACTTGGATTCCTCCCGCACATCTGAGACTTCCTTTAAGCTTATTTAGTTTTCAAGGTGTCCTTTGAGAGGGAGAGCGACACAACCAAAGGGAAGGTGACAAAGATGGAGGGGCTCTTCACCCTGGCTCTCTCTCATCATCATGACAGGGAAAAAAACGGAAAGGAAGACGGATTTGCTGGCACATACTTATTCACCTTCCAGTACCAGACTTCACTCGTTGTATAATAATGAAGAGAAAATGAGTACACTCTTTAATATTTAACGTAACATTTTGGGAGCTCGCATTTGAGACTATTAGTGAGATGCTACTCACAGCTGAAAGTGTATATTTAGGTGGCCAGTAAGCGCAGCACAATGACAAGCATGCGCATGTACAAATGTAATTTCCTTTGGAGAGCCAAAAGCCTCTAGAGGCTTTGTAGCTGCATTACAAATCAGGTCGCCATGGCTGCCACCATAAAGGAACTCCATTAAATAATTGACAGGGAGCAGAAAATGGCTAAATGCATAACAAGCAGGCATAAATCCATTCAGGAAGGAAAAGTAGATTGTGTGACAAGATGGAGCGATTTACTAATGTGACAGAGAAGAGAGAATGGTCTCATTTCTAACTAAAAAACACAACATTCAGGTAACTGAGAAAAAGTTTTTGTGGACTGAGGAGCTTCCTAACAGTGCTGGTCCAAATCAAAAGGCTCCATGCATACATAAATTCTGTCTTAACCTCATTATTTTTTACTTACATAATAGTTATTTATAGGTGAGGCTGTGCAGCTGAAACAAATTGAGACCAGTTTTCCTCTGTTACATGAATATTAATTAAAAACAGAACAAAGACATATGATCTGAACCAAAAATTTATAAGACTGCAAAACAAGTCACTTAACAGCATCGCTTGGAGAGCAAGCACAAGGATCAGAAGGTAATGCCATAACAAATACCGCGATTGTGAAGTTCTAACGCCAGGCAACAAAGTAATCACTAAATTGCTTCTGAGCTGTTAAAATGCAATTGCCATGGTATTAACAAAACAGCAATAACTAAAACATTGCTGCAAAGGTAAGCTTATTAGCTGCTAACACCCAAATGTTGTTAAACAGCTAATAGGCTGCTAACTACGTCAGCGGTCAGCTAGCATCTATTAGCTATGGTTGCTGTGGTCCCTAAACTCTTCCATCCATCCATCCATCTTCTTCCGCTTATCTGGGGCAGATAAGCACCTAAATCACCTAAAATGGACCAGCGGCTCTACTCTGAGCCCCTCCCAGATGGCTGAACTTCTCACCTCATCTCTAAGGGAGAGTCCAGCCACCCTTCGGAGGTGCTGATTCTCATTCCCACTGCTTCACACTCGGCTGCGAAGCCCCCTAAATTCTTCAACTTTGTGAAATTACAGCTAACAGCTTATTTGGTTTATCTATTTGCTTGATTTTGTACATCTGTTGCAATGGGGCTGAAAACACCTGATATCAAAGATTAAGAGGTCTGGCCCACTTTTTTCCATATAGTGAAAAACCTGTGCTGTGTGTTGTTCAAAAAAAAAAAGAAAGAAGCTATTTGTATTTTTTTTTTTCAAATCAGCTTCTTTACCCAACAGCCAAACAACCAGCAATAGAAATAACTGAGCCACACATAAAATGTCTAGTGTGTGATAGATTGACCAACAAGCCATGATGCACAGAAAGATGTGAGTTAGTGCTTGGGAACTAGCTCGAGGAGCAGAAGAGCAGAATAAAGTCCTCTTGGGGCTCCATTGTCAGGAAGAAGAGATCAGAAACACTGGCAGGAGGTCGGAGTCGTATGATGTTGTCGGGGTCTGATGGGACAAAGAGTCGGAGGAGCATGCCGGAAACAGAACAGTGTTAAATAATGTGTGTGATGGGAATTGCTTGGTTCAAATAAACTGCAAATACTGCACTATGGCAGTAGAGTAATGTAACAGTATAGATAAAGGCATGATGTAAGTGGTGCGTTAGTGCTTGTGATGCAGCGCTGACCAGAAATAGCAGACAGCAACAACATCAGCGGCAACAGAAAATGGTGGCAGCAGTGGTTTAAATCAAATGACGTGACATGACAGGAGCAGCAGCAGTGAGAGACACACGAGGAAAGACATAAATGGTATTATTGACCTTGAAAATGGTGCTTTAGAAAAAAAAACACAAAAGGAAGTGGAGCTTGTTGGTTATTTGTTATGTAGCCCTATCGGCAGGTGTTGGTGAATTAGTCGAAACAGTCTGACTTTTATTCGTTTATTTTTTAAATTTTACCCAAGCAGGTCCGCTGGACTAGAAATTTGCAACATTTTGCTCTGAAGGACTTTGAAGAAGTTACTTTTCCATACTTTAGTTGTATGTATGTTTTGTTGCCACGTGTTTCTGCATGTAGAGCAACACTGATGTTGGATTTAGGGGCCATGCAGTGCCTCCTACATTATCCACATTTTTGTATGGTCACTGACTCTCACGCCCTCATTATAAAGGGAAGATCATCAAACTGACTTTGACTGAGGCTAGCTGGAACACCAGTAAAAACTTTAGTTGGGATGCGTATATTCCACCCTTGAGTCTCATTGGTGCACTTTCCTCAGATACTTTAATCCCAGCTGTTTTGTTTTGTCACCGTTCTGGTTTAACTCAATGCTTTTGTGTTCCAGATTTTTTTTGCCCAGCTTTTTAATTCTCCTTTATTCCTGTACCCTATTATCTGCCCCGCTCAGCTCTCTTCTGTTCTCTGCTGTTTTTCCTTTGTTGTCCAAGGACACCCAGCTCTGACTGGGATGGACACAATGACTGTTGGAAGTGGATTTCATTTATCACTGTGGCACTAATAGCTGCCCATCATCCCTATTGCCGTGAGAGCCCTTAAACCTCCAATAGTGACAGGTGGTGAGTTGTGTAGGAAAGGCCATAAAATATCCACCCAGAGGGTTTACAACAATTAGGAGGAAGTAAAACAGACATAAAGGATTTAAAGTCTGATGAGGGGAAGTGCTTTGTGAAGCTAGGTGTGTCTTGTAAGTATACAGGGTGACTCTGTAAATAGGTCAACAATAGAAAATGGTTTTCATTGCTACATAATTAACAAAATAGAACAAATCCAACAGATTTTAAAGGGTCAGGGATGTTACCGGTGAGCACTGAAAACCAGGATTGTTTTGGGACCCCAAAGCAGGTTGAGAATGTTGAGAAGGATTATAGATAACTTTTGTCTCAGATCTGTCCTTGAGCTGTGTTCAGCATGCCCACATTTCCCCGTGGTGCCACATGGATAGTTAAGTGCTTACAGGACAATACAGTAGTAATCAATCTCTGTTAATCTCAGTCACAAGTCTGGACATGGGTGGTACCGTATACACATGTGAGTAACAGTTTGATTGCAGCTGTTGCAATATTATAACATGGGTCAGTGTGGCTACCATGGTATACAGCTTTTAATGCAGCTGAACTGGAGAAAAAAATGAACGCTAGAGGGGTATAAGTTTAACATTCAGTCAGATTAAAAGAAGTTATATAGACTTATATAGACTTATATAGACTCACTGACCACTTTATTAGGTACACCTGTTAAATTGCCCCTTAACACAAATATCACAGATACCTACTAGCAACTTGATGCATTTAGGCATCTAGACTTGGTCAAGAGGACCTGCTGAGTTCAAACTGAGCATTAGAATGGGGAAGAAAGGTGATTTAAGTGACTCTGAACATGGCATGGTTGTTGGTGCCAGATGGGCTGGTTCGAGTATTTCAGAACCTGCTGATCTGGTGAGATTTTCCCACATTATGGTCCACAAAAGAAAAACTAACCAGCAAGAAAAAGTTCTCAGGGATAAAATGCGTTGTTGTTGCCAGAGTGGTCAGACTGCTTCAAGCTGATAGAAAGGCAACAACAACTCAAATGACCACTTGTTACAATGCAGAAGAGGAATGCAGAAGAGCATCTCTGAATGCACAACATGTTGAATCTAGGCTACAGCAACAGAAGAGCCAACACGTTCTCACTCCCAAAGCGTAATATTTTACACTAGGTGACAAACCGTCAAAATATTATGCTTCTGGGCACCCAACATGCCCATAAATGACGAGATCAGAAAAATGAGGAAACATGAGAACCGTTTGGAATCAATCTACACATGTTCGTTCATTTTACTTAAATTGCTTTGGAAAACTATTTAACGTCATTAAATTGCTGGTTAACACTAGGGATAAGGTTATGGTTAGGGCTGGAATACATGGCTGTAATGTGTATTACCGCGGGACCATCATTCTACTGGATTTCACCAATAACCCGGCGTGTAGCATAAGAACGCAGAAGGTCACCTTTCGCGTTCCTCAGGAACACCGCGGGACGTGAAACATCGTTGGGATGTTACTCGAGAGTGAGAATGGGCTGGAAGACCACATTGGGTGCTGCTCCTGTCAGCTAAGGATAAGCTGCCAGGAGTAAAACAGTGCCTGGTCTGTTGAGTCAACACTGAGATGGGGTCCGAATTATATCAACAGTTCAGGCTGGTGGTGATGGTATAATAGTGTGAGGGATGTACTTTAGAACCAACTGAGCATGGTTTCAGTCCCACATCCATCTCTTTAAGATCACAGTGGGCCCAGCTCCTGATGGCTGCTTCCATGAGGATAACGCACCATGTTACAGAGTTCAGATCATCTTGAATATGGCAGTGAGTTCACTCAAAGGCCTCCACTGTCACCAATCCAGCACAGCACCTGTGGCATGCAGTAGAGGTTCACATCATGGATGTGGATGAACTGTGAGATGCAATCATGTTATTATGGAAAAACACCCTCTGAGGAATGTTTCCAGCACCTTGAAGATTGCAAAGTGTTAGCTTGACAGGTAAAATAGGAACTTGCGGGATAAGATCAAAATGTAGATTATTGTCAAAATGTTGTGGTCGCAAAGAAACTATTAATGTGCAAAAGTTGTCTAAATGTTTCAGCTTGGACTAAAGCTTCGGTCCAGCATTGCCATGTTGTGTGTGTGTGAAATGCAAAAACACAAAACAAAACAAAACTGCAGTCACCCCCTCAACACTTTTTTGTCTTATTAGTTTAAGAAAAGGAAAATTAAGGTGTTATGTTTGTTGTCAGTAACTATAAAGTTTGCATAAATTTGGCTTATCAACTTTTTTTTCTCTTAAAAAAAAATCCTTGCCTTAAGTAGCAATTCCCTCCTCGACACATTGGCTGAAATAAAATAATAGTTATTCACAGACTGGCTGGAGGTAATACACAAATCTGAGGGAAGAATTGTGTCTGTCCAGGGATGACTCAGTTTAGCTTATGTAAGAGTCTAAATGTGATTAAAGAAACAGCTCTATTATTATTTTACTCACTCATTCTCACCTCACCACGAGCAGAAATCAGGCAAGAGAACAGAACCTGACCTAAACATGTATAAGTGTGTTAGAACAAAAATGCTTAATTGTGTGTAAAACCCGGAAGAAGACGAAGCTGCTCCTTTGCTTTCTTGTTGAAAATTCATGTCGTGCTCTGTCAGAAGAAAAGCAGCTCAATTTCTGTCTTATGGTGCTTCCTCAAATAGAGCTGAAGCGCTCCTTGAGGACTTGACTCGTTGTCAGATGTCGGAGAAATGTTCCAGAGCTCTCACTGAACACATCCGTTGTGCTTCAGCTGAAGAAAGCTCAGAATAAATAAATGCATGTGTTGAACAACTGTACTCTTTATTTTCTTTTTTAATTATCATATCCAGAGGTCAAACCTTACATTTGTTTAGAGCTAGTCCAGCTCATAATACCTTTATTACAACACGGTGTACTTAACAAATCAATAAGCAAACAAGCTTTTCTACGGTATATCTTGCACACAGCTGACACTCGAGTGAACACTGAACTGTGTTTTCTGAGATCTTCCCATTTTCAGCACTCTCGTTCACTTTAGATAAATCAAACCAAGCGTGAAAGCGGCCAATACTCACAAAGCAATGAAGCTGCATTTCTCAAAAAACGGTTTGATTTCAGGTGACGTTTGCACCTCTCTGTCCGCTCGCTTAAATCACACGCAGATGAATTCAGAGATCTTCCAAAAACGGGCAACACTTAAAATTTTTAAACTCATGTTGACCCCCTCCCTGCACATTTGTGCTTGATATAAGAATTATAAATGGCTTAGTGAAGGGACTTCAGTGGAAAGTTTCTGTGGGAAAAAAGGTATTCTGACAGACACAGAGCTCCAAATTTACCACCCTGTCTCTCAGCCAATGGCTTGGATAAATATTTCACCATGTTTCCCCTCTCAGAAGTAAAAGGTTTGTGAGGTTCTCCTGGAGATGACTGACGACTGTTGCACAAGAGGGCCAGTTACAGTGTTTCAGAGCAGAAAATAGCACACTATATTGTGCTCTATGGGGTAGCCTAGTGGAGGTAATGGAATTCTCCATTAGCTTGGACATTCTGGTTACCTATGGACAGGTAATTCCTGAGGGCCGCTGTATCTACCAGAGATGTGAATAAAAAAACAATTTAAACATCACTGACTGTGTTCAGGTCACACTGTATAGGAGGTGATTATAATCCACTGCCACTGTGTATTTAGCTTGCGCTTTCATCATAATGCAAGGTTCAAATATGGTATGCATTTTGAAAAATGCTCTAGATTTCTATTCAGACTTGCAGATGGTCCAGCAATGTGTAAGTCTTGAGCCACCTCTTGTTTATGTTTTCCTATAAACAGGAAATAGATGCAGCAATTTACTTATAACATGCAAATGGAGAGGCTGTTGCTTGGGAGGTAAAGCAGGTCATCGTTTATTCAGAAGCTTGGTGGTTCGAAGTCTGGCTGCTCCAGTTTTCTTTGGGCAAGATCTTGAACCTGGAGTTCAAGATTGGACTGGGAATGTTTTTTTTAGAAAACACTTATATGAAGTAAAAAGCATGAATGAGACATGTTGTACAAAGTGCATTGAAAGCTTGAGTAGAAAAAGCACCATATAAGAACCCTTTTAAATAACTGGAAATACAGTTCAATTCTAACGTGAAAGTCAATATTTGCTATGACCACCGTTTTTCTTCAACACAGTCCAATGAATGTGGATGATCTTTGCTGGGTTTTTTCCTATTTCTTGAAGACATGACTTTCAGATACTGTTCATCTACTGTAGATAGTTTTATAGGCCATCCATCTCTCCAGTTTGTTGAGATAAACTGCACACCATGGTGAGATATACCAGGTTTTTTGATAATAGCTCATTGGGAATCACCTTGCTGGTGCAAAAATAAAATTTTGTGCCTGTCAAACTATGTCTGTCTTTGGCATTTTTTATAGATTCAGCTAAAGAAACGAGAACATATGATATATTTTTAAGACAGACTGCTAGTAACCAAGTGCATAAAATGCTATTTGGTTCTTGTCTGTCTAGAGACAACACAGGTTTATCCCTTTAGTTAGGTAACTTTTTGACGCTTGAATGAGTGACAGGTCAATGTTAAGTAGCTTAATAATAATAAAAAAAAATTCCACTATATTGACTGTAAATTTGTTAAAAAGAAGCCCATGTCTAAAGAAAAACTTTGAAAGAACACCAGGAAGCTTGCAAAAAAATAAAAATAAAAATGAAAGTCTGGGTCCTTGGTTCAAAACTTTTGCACATCCCTGTGTATGAAAATAAAAGTTCTGTATTTTAATATCAACATTGGATTAAGTGACTGTGTGTAATGTGGGAGACATCCCTTGTAGCGATGCTGCTTGGTTTCTCAGCTCAGTTCTGTGGCGCACTTATGTTTTTTGTCTCACTCTGACAGTGCTCATAATGTGGCAGCGTGTCAGTGCTGGGGACTAACTGTGTTCAGCTGGTGAACACAGGAGTTAGTGGAGAGAGGGAGAAAGAACAGTATACTTTTATCTCTGAGCTGAATGCATGTTTCTGCCATATTAACCTATCACTGTTACGTCGTACGCGGCAAAGGGAACTACACGTACATGTTTTTGCCGTTGTTACTGTTTCTTGTTACCCTGCCTCTCCAGGGTTAGTAAAGTTCAATTTTTAGAATGCAAAAATAAGAATGATTAAACCCACAGATGTTTGCATCAGCACATCCTGCTGCAAGATATGCAAGAAGCAGTGTAATGAAGTGTCAAAATGCGTGCTCTCTTAGCCAAACCGGCAGTCATTTGTCTCCAGAAGAACGATGAGAGGATTGTGTGTCCAATGAGAGTGTGCCTGGAAACAGCTCTGCCTTCTAAAGGTCTGAAGATGAGTCATGGTGGCAGAGAACTGCCCTCCACCCCCCACTGACAAACAAATATCCCCCCAAATAAGCACCACAAACACCATCTTCATTACTGAGTAATGGATTCAGAGAGGAGTGTTGCATTACTGCGTATCTATTATGAATTCCGTAGAAGCATGGCACGTACTCATCTTGGCTCTGTTTCATATTTATTTGACATTGTTGTCTGTGTGTTTAGTCTCCCCTGTGAAACTTAAGTACATTTTAAGTGAGGGGTGTAAACTACTCAGATTAGTGGAGGGATTAGAAGAATGAACACAAAGTAGTTGTTATATAACGTCCACTGAGGACGGACAACCTGAGCTGAAGGATCTTGGAGTCTGACAGTGTGATGGTGCGCGGCACACGAGTTTACATGGAAACTGAAAAGTTACTGTCTCGTGTAACCAATGACAAAAGTAACCTACACCAACGCAACTACCAGTTGTAGCTGTATCTTTTTCTTTCTTTCTTTAGTGTCGCAGTATTTTCTGCCACCGTCAGCCCACAAGACCTGCCATGGGCGACAACATAATGACACCTGTCTCAGATAAACGACTGATGTTTCATTCAGCGTGGCAGTTCTGATACGAGGCGTGTGAGGCTTTTTAAAGCCGATTAAAAAAAATCTGATCTGGGTTAGATGTCTGTGTGTGTGTGTTGGTGGTGAGGAAAGGATATAATAAAGCGCTCCTAGCAAAGCGCTAGTTGTAGCCCTGGTGTCCATTCAGAGTCATTCTGATTTAGATCAATACCACTTGCATTATGTGTTGGCACTAGTTAATAAGCACCAGTGTGCATCAGAGGTGCTGGACTAGAGAGCATTTTGACATTTTGTATACCGTCACTCAGATGTGTCTACAACCAGCATCTCTTAAAAACGCACTAGAAATGATTTCTGAGGAGTGTTATAATGTTATTTGACAGCCAAGTTTGTTAATGTCCATACTTAATCTGAAGGTAACAGAAAATGAGCTGCAGATGGCAGCGAGCTCTGTAATATTTGTGACTAGCATAATACCAAGCTGTACAAACACTGGAGAAAATGTTTAAAGATGAAGTCATATTTTAAAGCTACACCTGACAAGCTGAACTTTTAAAAACCTGTCAATAGAGTAAGGACCCAATTCGAAAAGCACTGAATGTAATTTGACAGTGAATCACAGCGATCCTTACTAAGTTTTTTTATGTTAGAATTAACAGCAAAGCAGAAATCAGATAAATAGCCCGGAGAGTGGAATATAGAGTTTTCATCAATGACACATCTGGTGCTGATGAGTGCTGCGGGCGTGCCGCCAAAACATGCAGTGTCGTACACACAGATTTATCATTTTGTGTGAATAGTGGCTATTTTCCCAGTTTTGTACAAATCCGAGCCTTTCACACCTCATTTTGTCCTTATTTTTTTTTCCCTGACACCTCCAGCTGCTATTTGAAACCACTGAGCTGCCTGTTTGATTGATAGCTCGTTCTCTACTTACCAAGCTCAAAGAGCCAAAGAAAAAGCAGCAAATAACCCTCCGGGCAATGACAGAGCTTAAGACCTTTCATCCAGATGTCTGTCTTTGAAATGAGGGGACGTTTCTTTGATGCTACCACACTACAAGCCTAAAAGGGTGGATTGTAAATGATAAATGAATAATACGATTTTGTTTTTGAGATGACAGAGAGAATATATTAGATGAGGAGTTTAAAACAAGATGTCAATGTGACATCAAATGCTTTTAGTACTTGCTAATGATGCTTCATTTGTCTCCTTTTCTCGCAGGTATCTGGGGATCACACGACCTCTCACCTACCCAGCCCGGCAGAACGGTCAGCTGATGGCCAAGATGATCCTGGGAGTCTGGCTGGTGTCAGCATCCATCACACTGCCGCCTTTCTGTGGCTGGGCCAAAAACGTCCACACAGCCGGTGTGTGCCTCATTAGCCAAGACTTTGGCTACACCATCTATTCCACAGCTGTGGCCTTTTATATCCCTATGCTGGTCATGCTGGTCATGTACTACAAGATCTTCAGGGCAGCTCGCAAGAGCGGCGCCAAGCACCGCTTCACCAACCTTTCACGACGCGAGCGTCTCGAAACAGTGGCTAACGAGGCTCTCCGAATGCAGGGCCTGAAGCCGCCCGGCGTGGCAGAGGAGTGTGCCGCATTGTCCCGCCTGCTGACCCGCGAGCGCAGAAACATCTCCATCTTCAAGCGGGAACAAAAAGCAGCCACGACACTGGGGGTGATTGTGGGCGTCTTCGCCGTGTGCTGGCTGCCCTTCTTTATCCTGTCCACCGCCAGGCCCTTTATCTGCGGAGTGGAATGTAGCTGTGTGCCCATCTGGCTGGAGCGCACGCTCCTGTGGTTAGGTTACGCCAACTCCTTAATGAATCCCTTCATCTACGCCTTCTTCAATCGAGACCTGCGCTCCACTTATCGTGACCTTCTCCGGTGTCGCTATCGCAACATCAACCGTCGGCTTTCCGCCGTGGGTGTACACGAAGCTCTCAAAGTGTAAGGCCGAATGGTTAAAGTCGCTGCTCTTGGACACTCGGTGCTTAAAAGGCGACACATAAACAGCCGGCCTGCAGACAGACACGGCCTAACGGGATAAAAGTCAGTGTTAGTGGCTCGCTGCAGACAGCACAATCACTTCAGTGTGTGAGTCAGTCATTCTATTTTTGGAAAGAAAATCACAGAGCGTACTTGATGGACTATTCAAGTCGACACTGCTTTTGTGCATATGCCACAATTCCATCCTGTTCCAGATTTATGATGGAATAATGCCGTAACAAAGGAAATGACATATAAACACAATCAATCATTCTAGGGCTTTCAAAGAGACCATAAGGCAAGCAGATTTCTGTATATTAACAAAATTGATGTTTGATAACAAATAACGTTTGTTTCGTGGCTTTCTGACCATCTCCCTCTCATCGTGTATCCACGCAAATCCCCGATGATTATTTTTCAAACGGGAGGTAAACACTTTGAGGCGTATTACAGGACGGAAACTTATATCACGCCATCTAAAGTCAGAGCCTTCAAGCTGGTCCTCCGACTGAATTTATTTTGAGCACCCTAGATGTCACCCAGTTGTTTAAAATCTGGTGATTCTAAGTAGAACAAAGTGGGGTGGAAAATGCTGATTTAACACAACATAGTGAGAACTTCTCAATGTTTGAAGGTAGTTTGTTTTGTGTCTGCATGAAACATATTTTTCTTACATGCCACTGTATACATTAATCAAAACAGAAGTGGTGGCAGCGGTGTTTCATGGGTAACCCAGACACTGCATCGCACAGAAACCATGATACTGTGGAGCTTTTCACTTTTCTCCAGGCAACTAAACGTTTCCACTTTAATAATTAGAATTTCCACATTCTTAAGACTCGTTTTCCTCACTGGTTGTTGACAGTGTTTTTATCTCTCTTTTCAATCAGGATGTGTGCCCCCCCCCAGTTCAGTACATTTCCTTTTTATCTCCTCAGTGACTTGTACGAACCCATGTCCGATATCATCAGTCGAGCAGTGTGTGCTTATTTTCTACCTCGATTTTTTGAAATGCTCTACATTTCCTCCCCCCCAAAAAGGTGTACTGCTGTATCATTTTGTATCGAAATGCTATTTTTTATTGTGTAAAGTCAATCTGTCTACAGCTGTGTGCGAGCGCTTTGAGTGACCACTCTGTTATTACCTTGAGAAAGAAGTTGGAGAAAGGGGTAAAAGTATTTCATCACTTTGTAAATAAAGAAACACCGAAGATGTCACTGTGGCCTAGATTAGTGTGAAAGCCATTCGTGCAAAGTCAGTGAAGTTCTTGTTCTTTGGACTGAGATTGCAGTGATTTAGGAGACAATCAACATGGGTCTTCTTGCTTTCTAGCCCCCACGGAGCATCCTCAAATGCCTGATGCACCCAGTATGTCATGCATAGAAATAAAGACCAACCTTTAAGCCCATTAGAAGTCTTTGATACATTTGTGACCTTTCTTAAAGCAGTATCGCCAAGACTGTTGGACTACAGCTAGGATTCTTAAGGATGGTTGCCCCTCCCGTCTGCCCCAGAAATGCTTTTATTCAGAGTCTGGGTAACAGCTGTCTGCTTACTCCAAGGGAAAAACAGTGACGAAGAAGAGTAAAGTAGGATGTGTCTCGTCTTGTGGTCAGAAGGTATGTCTCAGTACAGACATATTTGGGTTGTGTTTGTAGAGGAGTGTCACTGTATCACAGGCAAATCACCACTTCAAATATATTTAACACATAAAGACCAACTTAGAAGACCAACAACATGGCTTTCCAATCATATTATTAAGGCTGACACCAAACAAGCCTTTTTATTTTGTGTGTACATACATATTCCTTCACTCACATACACATACAAACTGTTTCATCAAAATGACTTTGCACATCACAGGTATGATACGGCCAAACTCATTTATTTAAAAAAATATTCCAAGCACTTGCCGATGAACCCCTCCCCCTATCCAGTGTATAGTGGTGCTCTTTATAGGTGTCTGTTGAATTAAACTTAGCGCTGCCCCTCACCAGCAGTTTGCCTCAGGAGACCATACCAGGGGCAAATGCATCATAGACAACATACTTGTGGGATCACTCAGACATGCAAACCCTTCACCTTAAAAAGGTCGGAGAAAGAACATAAAAGTAATACTTTTCATTTTGCAGACAGGTGCTAACTTACTATGGGTTTTCAGAGCTTTCTCCTCAAAATAGTTACTTGCTTTGGTTGAAGAGCTGTTGTGGTAAACTGTGAATTGTAGCAACTTTGACACTTCCTGTCATTGTCCAATGCAACAAAAGTCATTGCAAGTTTTCCTGATTTTGAAGAGAAATTAGGCTAGCTTTATTTAATCCAGAAGAATGCTGTTACTGTTCATCATGACACAACTGCTGCGACATACAATCCCAACACAAATGTGATTTTTCGAAATGTTTTCAACTGATTCCTGTATAAAATCTCTTGGACAACCCTTTAAATGTGCCGCTTTTAATATTATTACTGTTATTACATGAGTCCAAAAATAAGCCTTGGCGGAACATTTGGCCATTTCCTTGATTTCACCGTCTGTCAAATGGTTTGGTGGGATGGTACCCAAATCTAACATAAGGACATTCCTAATTATACTCTTTCATTTGCACTATGAGTGGCTCTCCAAGTCAGTTGAACAATGTTATGCAATTCAGCCCTGCTGACAATAAGAAAAACCCATATGATGATCACAGGGGATAAAATCTAGTTAACCGGCCCTTCGCAGACTAAAGTCTATTTAGGGTTCAGAGTCCCTGGAGTAAAGAGCAGCAACACAGCCTCAACCTGCACGCTGACATTTTGTTTCAGCACACTCAGAGGAGGCAGCGCTAGTGGATCTTGTGCGCTGCCCCTAAGACCTTCAGACTCCCGGCAACCATGTCAACGGGCGTTACTCTCGGGGAGTGAGCACCACTGCGCCTGCGAGGAGCGCCTGCCCTCTCGGTCACCGTGTCTGGCCTCCTGTGCTGGCGCCTGATGTGTGTCATCGCTGTCGGTGAACGGGAGGAACTATTTTCATTTGATGTACATTCATCTAAGGGAGAA
This sequence comes from Pundamilia nyererei, assembly GCF_000239375.1. Classification (NCBI taxonomy): domain Eukaryota; kingdom Metazoa; phylum Chordata; class Actinopteri; order Cichliformes; family Cichlidae; genus Pundamilia; species Pundamilia nyererei. The sequence goes on from NW_005187454.1 coordinate 385,771, forward strand.
GGATAGTAGCTGAGAGTCTTTCACATATGCTGCCCAAAGGCTCAGTTGCCAGCTCTGACAAGCTGTGGGGGTTGATGTGGGGACTATCCACTCGCGCTTTGCTATTTTTAATCTGTCCCAGCAATTAAACGAGGAAGCTCTGATTAAGCATGGGTGAAAAGGAATTTAAAGTACTGTGATTTTGCTATCCTTCCATGTACCCTCTGCACATGCAAATAATAATAATAATTATTGATTTGGAGATAGTCTTTGATACTGCATAGGACAATTATGGTGACCAGGAACTTGTAATATTTCTATTCAACTCACTTAATACATGATTAGTCCACATTTATTGTGTTTAAAATACAGTTTGTGTTTCTTTCAGTACATGACAAAGTCAAGTTCATTTATATACAATATGTTTTGTAGCTGAGGACACGTCACATGTTGGTGCAAAAACCTTTGGAAAGTATGAGTCTGACTTTCAACAAAAAACAAAGAACAAAAAATGTGTGCATTAACATTTACACTGCGTGAACAGAATAAAGTGCACGTGGTGGTTTCCAACATGTCAACGGAAGGACTGGACGTCCTGAGACGATTTTAACCAGGTAAGAAATAAGAAATAAAAAATTGTAATAAATTATTATTATTTTGCTTAATTTTGTGATTTGCCACAGTTTCCTTCTTAAAGCCCCTAAAAACGGTGCAGGTGGTTCCATTAAGGTTGGAAACACCTGCACCTCATACAAAATTAAAGGAGCCATGTGATATTTTCACTGATTCAGGCTTTCATTTAATATTTCTTAATAAAAGAAAGCATGCATTAAACTATTTTTCTGTTTTTGTAAGGTGAATGTTGGGATTTTCATATTGTACATTGTTTAAGTGTGTGCTTACCTCTAAGCATCATCACAGTGAGCTTAATAGCATCATTGTCATTTGCACTGAAGACTCTGTATGTAACAAATAGTAAAACAGAGTAATTAGCACCGGCAGTGAGCTTGATTAAAAGATTTATTTTTACAGTTATTCACTGTGGGAACAAAATAATTAATTTAAGAAAATCATACATTAAATATTATTAAATATTCTCCAATGCTTCCCTTCTCTAACTATAAGATGGATATATGGGTAGTTGCTGAATTTCGATTTTTAATGTAACAGACTAGTTATTTCTTTTACCTGTAACTTATCAAAGCCACTCTCAGATTATTCCAAACACACATCGATGTAAATCTGGTTTCTGAGATATTTTGGGCACACGTGTACCCGGATGTTACATCCTCAAATATAATCAGGGCCATAAATGTAGCCTCGTTTCCCACCTACTAATTAAAAAGGGAAGCTATAAATACACCAGTAAACATGTCAATTATGTGTTAATCCAATTTATGCGGTGTGTCCTGAAATATCAACTTCCTCCCACGGCCACCACCCATGGCCAATCACAGCATGAGTATCTGTTCATTGTCTATGGGACTTCCTGTGGGGATGGGCCTGTGGCAAATGCAGATAAGTTATCTAAGTGTCACCAAGAAGTTTTTTCCCCTCATTTTATTTTGTGGAGGCAGCGACCTGTAATTAGGTTTTGTCATAGAGCTGGAAGGTAAATGTCTGCTTTTTAAGGTTGCAAGCATCAAAGAACCTGCGTATGAGGGCAGCCTCTCCTGTACACTTCAAAGTGAACGAAGTAGATATAACACTTCTTTTGCATAGCAGTTTTTTTTAACTCGGGTATGAGAGCATGGACTTGATGCCTTGTATTTGCACACATGTTCACAGTGCTGGCTGCCAAGAAACCCTCCTACACGGCTTGTATCGGATAAGCCTGTCGATTGTTCTGCACTGCATCTTTGAGGCCAATCAGTAAGAGTGTGAATGTGTGTGGAAAGGCCCCCATATGGTCTAATGCTCCACGTTCCCTTAATATGTTAAGCGTATCACAATAGTAGCACTTCCTAAAATCATCCGCTGCTTTTTGGGATCTTAAAGAATTTGCAGACATTGTGATTAACCTACAAGCCCATTCACATGGAGGTCTGATATTTTTGCATCTTCCCATTTCAGTGCCAGGTTTTGTTTAAATGGATTTTCTTTTATAAATAGGCTACAGTATTTGTGGTGGTAAAAACATATTGCGAGCCACATTTTTCAGACAGACTTGATTTTCCAGAATTAAAACTCCCACTTGGAACAGTGTGACATAAAATAATAATAATTAAAAAAAGAAAAAAAAAAAGAACAGAATCTACCACATAGAGTTATTATTAGGCTTGCAATCTCATGAAATAACTTATCTAATAAAATATTTTAGGATGCAGAGAAATGTCAGCAATCGATTATTTAGTGGATGGACAGACTTGAAATGATTAGTAAGATTAGAATAAGTTTTTTCTTTTATCAGACTCACTTATTCACCACACATCAGTTGTCTGTCGTTTTGTTCGTATACGTCTCACACAGTGACCAGGACAGGTCAGCTGCTTGTCATCTGCTCAACTAGCTTAATTGCTGTCTCGCTGCCTTTTAAGAACAGTGAAAGAAAACAGCAGTTTGGTGAGATTGAGGATAATGGGCTGCCTTTTGCAACCAGCAGCCTATGAAATGACAGTAAATGCCTCAACCTGCAAAGGCCACCATTTGGTGTGAATTAATTCTTTGTAATTGTGTGCAAGACGCAGATTTAAAATGCAGTTCCATTGTCAGACTGAGGAACATCAAGTAGCGGGCTTTTATGCAAGTTAACAAAGCACAAAACATTAGACATATTAAAGCCACTGTGAGTTGGTTATTATGTGTTCAATCAACTCAGTCGCTTTGCCATTTAGTTTCATTTTGTCATTATGGGAAGGAGGATTTTGGAGAAAACTCCTCCATTTATCCAGACTTGGAACCGACATTAGAAGTGCTGGGTTGTGTCTCTTCCTGGAATAAAACCAGAGATCTTTCACATGCAAAGGTGAAAGTGTTAATCACTATACAATGGAGCGACTAAATAAAGTTTATACACTGTAACAAAGAAAAAATCCATAGAATAGACTGAGGTCGGACCAGAAAATTACCAGTGCAATTTCTATTAACCTTATGGGGAATTCCAGTATTTGTAAAACAGAACAATTTATCATTTTAAAGAACTGTGAAATGTTTTATTAATAATTTCTGTAGTTAATGGGCACTTTCATCTGTTCAGTTTTGTATCCTCTATGTCAATAATGGACGTTTCCTTCACTGGTCGGAAAATTCAGTGTACATCATTAATCATATAAATTGAATAATTCAGCATATCTTCATCATTTGCCAGAAATGTGTTTAGCACTAAAGTTTTATAACGACCTAATCTAGCCATTGTTACGACCCTGAGGCCAGGGACCGTAACAGCCATCAGTAGCCCACAAATTGTGGCAAAAACCCAGTTAGTTTCCTCACCTTTAAAATGCTATTAAAATAGATATAAATCACTAGACTAATAGAATATAATGCTTCTAATTACTAAACAGAAAGATGATCAAACAAAGTTGGGATATATAAAGACTAAACATGATTTCTGTGTGCATTGTATAGACATTCTCTTGCCTGTGAATATTATAGTTCTGTGCACCTGTGGACCACCTGAAGTAGCGCGTTAGCATAGCATACAGTCGATGGGTTTGTCTTTCATTTTTCTGAAATCTTGAATGGGTCCCGAATATGCTGAGGCATCCGCTGAAAATCACGGGATGTAACGGTAGCTTGATGAATGTGACAGTACAAGTTTAATCTGCATTCTGCACTAAGTGCACAAAAGTTGCTCTGTGTGACTATGTGCGAAGGCAGCCTGAGACTTAAGTGAAGTCGTGAAGTGTGGGTGAGGTGGGAACTAAATTGCACAGCTTGCCTATGTCAGTTTGTCAAGTCTCTGGCAGTGCAGCAGGGTGCAAAGTGAAGACTGACAGCAGTTGGTCTGTGAGTGTAGACTCAAGCACAGTCAGGTGTTCCTGTGCTGTCTAAGCCAGTTGGAGCAGCAGTCAATCTCCACCTGCCTCTTGTCACTGCACATTGTTGTTGATCTGTGGGGTCGAGCCCATGCAAGAATTTCTCATCATGACACCTTACCTGACTGCTCTCAAATCTTAGCTCTGTTTTCTGTTGTCAACTCCCCACAGTGTACTGCCCCACAGTCACTTAGATTTGCTGTCAGTGATGAGTAGCACGAACAGGACAAGATGAAGGACTCAAAGGAATTTTTCTAAATTGAGTCTATCAAACGGTTCCATCCTGCTGGGATGTAAAATGCCAGATTGAGTCCTTGGCCTGTTTTGTTTCTGACATCATCCAGATCTATGATCCACAGTCATCCCTGATTCAAGTGTTTTGTGTTTGTTTATGAAGGCTACTGTATATTTGTGATATTATCCCAGATCCATACATCCATTTTTTTTCATCGCTTGTCCAATTCAGGGTCAATCACCAGCCTATTGCAGGGATAGCGCACAGAGACAGAGAACCATTTATGCTCCCATTCGTAGCTACAACCTATTTAGAATCATCAGTTATACTAACAAGAATGTCCTTGGACTGTGGAGGAAGCCATGCATGCACAGGCAGACTGCACACACCAAAATGCCCCAGCGAGCTGGTAGATTCGAATCCAGACCCTTCTTGCTGTGAGGTAATGATGCTGTCCAGATCTTTTCCAGAAAAAAAGATGCTGTTGCCGAAACAAATGTTTGAGTGTCTTGGGTGGTGCAATAGGACCATCCATCCATCAGTCTTAACTGCTTATCAACTTCAGGATCACAGAGAGCTGGCAAGGCAAGAGATCAGTCTCCCCATGCTTTGGCAGCACTCAGATGCCCCCTGTAGACAAGCCATTGCAACGTTTCAACAATAAAATGCCTACATTAAGAACTTTATCTGCTAATGTTCAGCAAGTAACATTCACCATAATTTTTGCCATCTTATTTCATCAATTTAGCATGCTAACATTAGCTATTTAGTAAAAAATAAAACAGACATATGAGGTAAAGGGAATTTTGATAGAACAAGGTTAAACTCAGTAGAATGTCTGTACAGCATACTGACACTGACTTTATTTTGGACTTGGAGGAAAAGTAATGATATCTGTCCTCTGGGTAACATGAATGAAATATTTGTGCTCAGAAAAAAAATCAAATAAAAATGCACAACTGGAATACCATTGGGAGAGATGGAATATAGGAAGCTCTCCATTTACAGTTCTCTAGATAGAAGGTTCTATTTGCGTGTACTCACATTGATGGAATGTAGAGATGGACCTGGTTACAGAATCAGAGCTCCGGTCTTGCTTTTGCAGTATGCACAAGCCGTGCTGTGCCTGGCAGGCTGCAAAAGTTGGGAGGAGCAGGAACGATGTGCAGCCGTCCTTGTGCAACAAACAGAAGCATAAGCTAAGAATCAGAGGTAGCAGCCGATGTTATGCATGTATGTAAATATCCTCTAAAACACCAGTTGGGTAGCTGGAGGGATGAGGGGCATTTATATCATTTTACCTTCTTTTGTAAAAGATAATACTCATAATAATACTTATTCACTTATTTTCAGGAGATGGAGAGGAGCTGGGGGATCAGTGCAGTGAGGCAGGGTATTTGAAGATTAATGCTTTCAGATGTGTCATTTAATGCAGACATTTTTCTTTATTGATTTTTTTTTCCCTCTGCGTGGTCCTATTGCATGCTGTGATATCACAGATGACACACTGGCTCTGTGATATTCGTATAGCATTCATGACCTTTATGTGGGCAGCAGTGCTTTGCAGAGGCTGAATGCAACTCAAGCAGCCCAAATGGCCTTCACGACACAAGCTTCAAACAGCAGCACTGGTTGCTGCTTCCATCTTGAGATTTCAGCGCTCACTAACTCACTTCAGCCATCGAGTGGCATCTCCCACAACTGTTTCTTCTGTGCTTACTGATGTGTAAGCACTATCCACTCAGGATAATGAACATGATCACCTTTTGTTTGGTATTGATTGTCATTGATTCACAGTCATGATGGAAAATCACAAATCATTGCATCAAATAACATGCAAGGTGACAGTGTTTTTTTGCTCAAAATCAATAGAGTTATAAGCCATTATCTGTAACACAGGCTGTATAGTTTTCTTTTTTCTGTGAAGTATTTTTTAACCTTTGAATAATCCTTTAAAGTAATGCAGACATATATAAATTCTGAGTGCACTTTAGACTCTCATCACAATTCATAAAAAAATCGGGACCTCTTACATAAATTCACTCAAATATCTCAAATATGTATTTTTTGGATGATGAGGTATTAAAGGTACAAAGTTGTTCTCCTAATCCTGAAGTTTTAATTTGTGGACTGTGTTTAATTATGCCATGAAAGAACACACACACATGTGTATACATGTGTATACATGTGTATACATATACATACATACATACATACATACATACATACATACATACATACATACATA
>NW_005187454.1:393105-401575 GCF_000239375.1 Pundamilia nyererei
TTCTTATCTTTATTGATGTATACTGGGGTGTTCTTCTTTGTTAATGCTACCGGAGAGTTCATCAAATGTGATTTTTATGGGGGAAAAAGAGTTCACATTCACTGTGGTGGGGTACAGTGTTACTCTCTAAAAACTGATAGACCTAACTATACACGCTGAACGACAGAGCAAACTCTGCCACTTAAAACCCAAGAGAACAAACACTATTCTATTCTTTTAACTGCAATACACAAAAAACCCCTCTTTACTAATGAATCATGTATCCCATTTGGGCTGATGACTTGCAGATGTTCCACTTCCCAAACCTGACAAGTGTGGGGTAGGATTGCTCACATCCTTTACTCACAATATTCTCAGAAGTCAGGCCTACGCAGGGTCAATCAGCACAGCTGGCAACTCCTATTTTTGTCCAGGTTAAAAAGTCAAAAAGCCCAGCCAAGCCATGCACCACTGTGCATCTTGCAATCAGGATTTATTTAGGTTGGAGTCGTTTCCATTTGCGACCCTGTCTGCATGCAGGCGATGAGTGAGATAGAGCAGATTTAGTAGTTCTCTGCTGATAGCTCCGCTTTTATTACTCATCTTCCAAAGGACAGCAGTACTGCTCGACTGGGTCAACTGACTTGTGCATAATGCATATTTGATAGACATCAGTGCTTTAAAATCAACGAATGTGAATCCTGTTATGTGGGAGGAACACAAGATACCATGGATACCACTGTGCATCATTTGATTTTTTGATATCACATAATCATTTGTTTGTCTTCTTAGAAAACAAGCGTTATTGTGATTAGCTTCTAAAATATGACAGGACATGCATGAAAAGCTGGCCTTCTCCCCTTCATTTTGTCCTTTTTAATATGCAAATAGCATACTTACCAAAATATATCGCACAAAGGAAATATGCTAAATATGCACCAAGGGAACACAGATTTGCCTGGGGAAAGTCATGTACTCACACAAACAGGCTATAAAATGCAAAACGGGAAATATCTGTGATAGGACGCACATACAGGATGAAACTATGAACGTTTGTGATTTATTCTCTGAATAATTCTGTCATTTTGTTATTATTAGTTTCTACTCCTTAACACGTCGGGTTTTTCAATTTTAAAATTGAAATCTACTTTTTCAGTCCCCTTTCTGCAACATAGGCTACCTGAATCTATACTGAAATGTATTAAATGAATTCATGAAAAATACATGGCCTATAAATTATCATCCATGCTTTAATGTTGATTTATTAAAAAGAAATGATAAACTATCATAGCTTTGGTATAATGTCTAAACAATAGCTTTTAAACTTGTTCAAGCATGTCCCACTTCAGAAGTCAAACAAAGTTCACACACCGCCCCCTGCAAGTTATTATCATTCATATGAAAGTGTAAAAAATAAAAATAAAAATCTAAGTTTACCTGTATTTGAATAAAGGTTAATATCAGCAAGCCCTTTTTTTCCATAAAGAAATCAGATTTATTCTTGTTGGCTTCACTTCCTGTTTGCCCTGATCATCTACGCCTCAGCTGCTCGAAGCCTGACCAGTGGCGTCCACCCAACAGCTTGAGAGTCTTTAAAGGAATCAGGGGTGGGCTTTTTTTCTTTCCTGAGGGTCATATTGGCTTCAATACAGTAATCCAAGGGTCACACCCTGGAAAAGTAATTTGAGACATTACACACACAGTGCTGAGATATGTTAAACTGCGTGAGTTTAGCAGCTATGACCGATAATTTGTCATTATTTGATTTCAAAAAGAAAAAACAGTTTTGCAATGATCAAAATGTAATTTAGCCTTTGACCACATGTTTACAGTCAGTGAATGAGGAAATGTCTATTCACAGACACCAAATATGAACATGGCTTTCTGTAAAGGAACTTATTTTCTAATCTGTTATTACTCAATTCACTGTGTGAGACTGCTTTTTGCTTCTGCCACTGTCATAAAATTGTCATTTATTCTAATAGGAGCTGTTAAAATAGTCACCCCTCCTTGCAGGTTGATCAAAGTTTGGCTGACGCCCAATGCTGAAGTACAAGGGGCTTATTTCATTATCAGTAAGCTGTCAGTATGACTTGTGGTAGGTCATCCAAGAAAAGGTTTGGTTCACAGATGTAAGAGAGTCGTATACAACGAGCATCCACTGTCTGTGAAGGCTTGGAAAGAGTGTTTCTTCAGGGAGCTGCGGAGTTTGTCCGGTGTTAATGGACTGAAAATTTGTTTGAGAGGAGTGTCACAGTGGATCTCAGTCAGCTGTAGTTACACATCTGGGAGGGGGGGGGGGTGCTTTCTGGCCCCGGCAGATCTGCATGAATTTTTGAAAAGCCAGTGAAATGCCAGCGTGGAGTCCTGGACGAGTAGCGGTATATTTGTGGATGTGACAGGGCGCCACATCGACATGGCGTTAGTTTGATTGCACGTGTGAATATCAGCTCGTGCACAAATACATTCTTCGCCTGCATCTTCGGATTGAGGTCGTTCACTTGGCCCATTACCTCCACCCTGATTGCCACTTCACACCTCCAGTCTGGGTCTTACAACCTTGTAAACTCATCAGCTTTGTTGACATATTTTGCCACTGCGTGTTCTAGATGATTACCTGCAAGTCGTCCCTGTGCTATGAGAAGAAATCTTCAAAACCACATTTCATTCCATGTTTTATTTATATTCCAAGCTCTTTTTACAAAGGCCCCTTAGATCTTTAGATAATTAAGCTGTTGTACATATACTCCTCTTTTAAAGTCCAGCCATATATTTGTTATGATAATTAGTTCAGGGGACTGTGAGGGTCACTGTGAAACTTTGAGCTTGTCCTTTTTGAGACAGTTTGAAGTCTGTTTTTTAATCCTTCTCCTGTTGTAGTAACTATCCTATTTGCAGTTAATGAGGATAGGTTAATTGGAAACTCTAAATTGCCCATAGGTGTGAATTGGTTTCTGCCTCTGTGTGTTAGCCCTGCGACAGACTGGCGACCTTTCCAGGGTGTACCTGCCTCTCGTCCTAACACAGCTGGGATAGGCTCGAGCTCCCCCGTGACCCTGAGAAGGTCATAAGCAAAAGAGAATGGATGGATTATTTTCAACTATTCCCTAAACTAATGAATTATCCCTGTATCATTATCTGGTTGAAATACCTCCATGCTTAAGAATTACAAACAAACTTTCCACCCCAAAATACTTTTGTACATTCAAAAAGTTTGTTTTCAGCTCCTAAAATCCACCAGGACAATGGCCACTTTATACTGGACACATAACATGTTAGTTTAAATCAGCTGGAAGCTTCACATTTTTACTGTTTATTTTATTTACAGCATGTTTTCACTCTTTTTTCTGCCCGGTGGGCTCACTTTACAAGTGCTCTTTAAATTACAGTAACTGTTACCATTTGTGCAAGAGACAAAATTCAAATGGTTTATTATATTTGACGAGCTTTATGTCGATACTCAGTGTATCACAGTGGCACAAAGGATTTCTCTTATTGGTGTAATTTTATTATGTTCATCTCAAACAGGTCTCTCTTCTAAATAAGACATTGAGTCTTTACCAACCTGTATAGATAAAGGCTTTCTGTCTGAACACAGACCAAAAAAATGTGCGCTTCGCATTATTGTAACTCCTCAACCTTTTTGGGACAGAGAGAAAATTCCAAAGGTTCCTGAAGGATGAGGATTATTTTGTAATTTTACAGCCAAAATTACAAAATAAGTCCAGGCGGCCTGGGGGAATATGTGTACGTTATTAAATCACATGTTATTAAAACCACTGGATGAAGCACCGGATTACCACTGGAACATTGTCATACTTGATTTTAATCTGCTGCTGATTCTCGTTTACACTCTTGTAATTGCAGGAAAACAGACACACACCAAGAATATTTGTTTCAATCAGTGAAACTGAGTTTACTTTGACCAGCCATCGAACCTTAAGTCATTTTCCACTTCTCCTTTATCATGCTGAGAGACAGTAAGCTATAATGTTTAAAGTTTGCTGCCATCACCTTAGAAATAAACAGCAGCATCGTGAGCGCACTGGGCCATAAACTAATTAACTTAAATTAAAATGTTTATTTTACCCCTTTGTGCACTAAATGACCAAATTAATGATTTTCTGCAACATTAATCTCTTGTCTTATTATCAACAGTCCTATATTCACTGTTCAATTTTTATGCTGCTTTGGAGATCAAGTTTTATCATTATTTTTATCACCATCATCTGATAACATCTCTGATTTTAGTAGGTGGCAAAGGTGGATCTTTTCTGCAGAAAAAAATGCCCCTTTTTATGTGAGTGTTTACCAAAACCGAAGCAGAAAGGCCAACCTGACAGAGGAAGTTGATAACCACTGTTGTGATACCTGTTATTTCTAGCTGGAGTTTTAGGTTTTGTCAAGCGAGTTAATGCGAAGAAAGCCTGGCTGTGTTGAACTCAAAGTACATCCCTCGGGTGGACGTTAACTCCCCAGGCCATGTTTCCAAAAAGAATTCAGTTTGTGTGGATGATTATTTGCAAAAAGGTTTTTGTTCTGATGACTTTGTCTGTGGTTGAACATATTTGACCTGCTAAATCCTTGCAGTGTTTAATTAGCCTTTATAGTAATCGTATCCTATTCAAAAGTTTACTTGGTCTTTGACACCTTAATTTGTAATTTCTCACATAAAAAACTAATAAAATGAGTGAAAAGACATTGCTGTTTTCTAACTATCCTCCTCATGCTTTGGCACAGTAATGATGGTGCTAGGTAGCTGCCTGTGGCTGCTGGACAGACGGCCAAGATTAAAGAAGATGTTTGTAAATGTACTGGCATTCATACATGTATAGACCACTTAAAGCAGGGCTGCCCAATCCCAGTCCTCGAGAGCTACTATCCTGCAGCTTTTAGATGCATCCCTACTCCAACACAGCTGAATTAAATGGTTTGATTACCTCTTCAGCATGCCATCGTGTTTGGCAAAGGCCTGATAACAAGCCATTCATTTGATTCGGGTGTGTGGGAACAAGGATGCATCTAAAAGCTGCAGGACGGTAGCTCTCGAGGACCGGATTGGGCACCCCTGACTTAAAGTAACTGAACCTACAAACCATATCCATCTTCTTCCTGCTCCCTTTAGGGGACGCCATAGCGGATCATTGGCCTCCATCTCCCCCTATCCCTAGCATCTGCATCTGTCACACCAACCTAATGCACCTGAGTTATGAGTGGTTGAGTGGGTAATCTACTAATTGGAAGGTTGATGGTTAGGATGCTCCACTCTGCATACCAAGTATCCTTGAGCAAGATACTGAACCCGGAGTTGGTCTCTGATGCATCCATCGGAGTGTGAATGTTAGATATTAAGCACTAGTACGTAGCAAAAAGTATTTGGGTGAGTGAGGCATGTTGCATAAAGCGCTCAGCGCTCTATAAGCACCAGTTCATTTACACTATGTAGTGCTTTATCTCTCCACTTTCAGTGGTTTAATATATTAAGATGTAGATCAAGCAGTAAGGGATCAAACTGCTGACCTCGGGACTAGTTGACAAACTGCTCTACTTTCAGGTCTTGTTCTACTTAATTAACTGCTCACTGCGAAGAACATTTTGAGCACGAGAGCTCAGATTTTTGCACTTCACTTCACTTTCCTGAAAAAAGTAAACAAAAAGTTCTTCAAAGACAAGTAATCACATTTTAGACTCGTGGTTAGTTTTGGAAAATGTCATCAGCGAGAAAATGTTAAGATTAATCAGCCAAATGCACAAATTTAATCACAGTGCTTAACATTTGTTAAGATCATTTAAATTCACCAAAAAATTAAAGCATATTTGATGTTTACTTTTAAAAAAAGATAATATCTGTTGCTTCCTGCTTTACACTGCTGAGGTTAATCAGTGGAAAGGACCAAGCAGCAACAAGCGACGTCATATCTTGCCAGCAAAATGATGTCATGCAGTCCATGCTTGAGGACGTTCTGCTGGCATGGCAAGGCTGGCTTGCATTGTCTGCTTGTCCACTTAGAGGGACGGGTCACTTCGAATCAATATAAAGTTGTCCTAAGTGACCAGCTAAGCTGAAAAAGAGCAAGAAATGCCTGAGGGTCCCGGACCACTAGGGATACTGAAAGCCTTTGCTGGATATGAAGATGACTTTGCAACCTCTGTCTAGCTTCTGGAAACTCAGTGTACTTCCCAGAATTTAAGAAGTCCAGCCCTGGACTAACAAATCCTAAATTTATGATATTTGTTATGATTGTGTTGGGACTTTATTACACTCAGTTATTTACAGCAGCTGATGCTGCACATCCAGCTGTGTGACTACACAACATCTGGACTGTCTGTTTCTTTTTCTTCTTCTTCTTTCTTTCTAGTGACCCATCACAGTAAGAGGTTCTTTGTGTCATACAACAGCTGTGCACATTTTCTAAATTCTAAATTATCACTGAGCTCAAAGAGAACAAACAAAAACAGTTCTATGCAAAATATCTCAGGTTTCCACAGCCAAAAAAGTAAAAAGATTAAGAAAACAATGAGTTCTTGATGAGTTTGGAAGTCAGTCAGGCCACTCATTGTCATAGCTTCATGTTACTCTAATTCTCACATTGTGTGCTCTCACTGGATTCACATTACAGTAACAGAAGAATATGAATCCCATTTTTGACTCTTTAATGGTTTTTACTGTAACTGCCGCCCCAGATTATTTAGTTACACCCATAGTAAACAGTGTGTGACTCACATAAAGTTTCAACTCTTCAACTCTTCTGAAATGCAGAGTAGAAACAAACACTAAGCTCTTCGAGCGAGGGGTCGGTACCTCTCGATGAAACAGGCGAGCTCAGATGTTTGAGTGGAACATGTTGGAGTTACGTCACGAAGAGACTCGGAGTCAGGTTTAAGTGCATTTTGCAATAAAGGTGCATTTTAAACCTAAAAACAAAAGTGAACAAAAAGAAAGAAAACAACAACAGCAACAATGTTTTATAAGAGATGCACAAATTCTCTTTTGATAGTTTCTCATTCCTGATAGTGTTCATGGGTTTTACCATCTTTGTCAGAGTAGTTTTCATTTAAAAAGCCATTAAATGGGAAAACACAGGTGTCGTTTATTGTGAAGTAGTCACATGAAATACAGTGTGTAGAATTTATAAGTATGGTTAGCGAGCAATAGAGAGAAGACAGTGACACTTCTCACTCTTTCTGCTGTGTTTTCTTGTTAACTGGGAAACTATTGGCCACTTGAATTTGATTTTTGATGGTGCCAATGCACCAAGTGATCTGTTAATAACAAAAAACCCCATCTATTATTTAGGCAGTCACAGAGCTGTCTAATAGTTGTGTGCATTTGGTCTGAATGGGCTATCTGCCTGTCTAATTCTCCATGCCTAACGTGTATGTATTCTGCTTGTACACTTTTTTCTTATTCCCAGTTTTCTTCTACTATTGTTTTTGAACAGCAAAGATTTTTTTTCCTGACACGCCTCCCACGTGAGTCAAATTTGGGTAGTTTTTCTGTGATTCTCTGTGAAGGTTCTCAGTCATCCAGGTCATCGTAGTCTAAGGAGCTTGGAAAGAAAAGCGTCTGGACTTCTTTAAGTTGCTTGAAGACGTTTCACCTCTCATCCGAGAAGCTTCTTCAGTTCTAAGGTGAAATTGTGGAGAGTCACAGATTTAAGCCCTATGGGAGTGTCCCCCCAAGAGGGGCATGGACCCCCTACCTAATCACACGAGCCAAGGTTTGAAAACGGGTGTAAGTCAAAATCAGCCAAGGTTTCGGGTAACCCATTGTGGGGCCTGGCCCCACCCTATCATGTGATTCCTGAGGTCAGATGGTCCAGGATGTGAGTGGGCGTTAAGGTTTTCTGTGATTGCTTACTTTGATGCAAACAGCTGCAATATTTACCTGCAGATTCTGTGTTGTAAGATTGAAGTTTGAAGACTGTCTGCATGTGGACTGAACCTGAATTTTGGGCAGACAGTCCTATACAAATTGGGAATTGTTTATAATTTTTCAGATTTTTTTTCCTGTATTGGCAAGATTTATTTCAAATTATCTGAATAACCTTAAATATCTTAGCAGGATAACAGCACACCACTCAGGGACTTAAATGTTAGAGATTTAAATAAGACAGCTCCCATCTGTCATTCTCTCTATCGGTGTTGTGAACAGTGTTGGTCAAGTAATCAGTAACTAATCACTGATTACTTCCCCCCAAAAGTAATCCCGTTACTTTACTGATTACTTATTTTCAAAAGTAATTAATTACTTAGTTACTTTTTAAAAACACAATTTACAACCTGAATAGGTGATAAAGCAACAGATCTTTCAGCCCAATTCTATTTTTCTGCATAATCCATCATACACAATGTAATCAAATGGAAAAGTCTCTTTTTAAAACTTGTTTTATTACTTTTAATCTTTTTTATAATTCAAATATTTATTAGATTTTGCATTTTATAATAGCAAATACAAAAATGCAGCAACCAAAAGCAAGAAGCAAACAAA
>NW_005187454.1:409912-412085 GCF_000239375.1 Pundamilia nyererei
TGGAATAAAACACAAGGAGAGACGAGGGCTCACAGATATACAGGGGCACACAGGAGGTAACCAAATAAGGAACATCTTAACTAAATAACCCAGGAACCAAGGCATAAATAGGGAACAAAATACAAAACACACAAAAACTAAGAATACTGGGCCAACATGGCCCAGGACCATGACAAAAATACATCATTTCGTGTGCATTTATTCCTAAGATAATTAGGGCTCCTCATGCGATGCAACTTGGAATAAAGCTTAATGTCTGTGGGTGAAACAGAGTAACAAAAGTAACATTTATTAATAAGCAAAAATGTGCAATTAACACTTTGAAAGAAGGCGCTACAAACCTTGGCCCTTCACTACTAACTGACTGATCCTGGTTCCATTGATTTGGAGCGAATGCAATACACACAATTATCACACAATTTCATGAAAAAAAACAACAACAAAAAACCCAACACCTCTCCGTTTGACACCCTCAGTTTTCACACTTTGTTGTTTGTAAGATTTGAAAGCAGCATAAAAGCCTCACAGTTGATTTTCTCATTTGTGCATGAAAATGTTTTCTTCCTCTCACATCCAACAGATATGGATATTGAAAATGTAAAGATCTTAAAACACACGAAGAAGCCGTCATGGAGAAAAGAAATCCAGTTACAATGAAGAGTGTAGTGGAAAATACTTAATTATGTTCAAAACACATATGCTAATAATTGATGAATATGAAAAAAAATGTGTATAAATGCAATTCAGCTCAGCAGACTATCACAATACAAATACGTGTTAGTTCTAAAAAACGAATTAAATGGAGCTAAACTGATGAATTGAACTGAAATTTGTTAATTTCTATGAAAAAAATAGTTAATCCTGAGAAGAACTAACTACTGGTTAATACATTTATTCAGGCCTTAAAATGAAAATGAAACACACACCACTACTTGACCAAACAAACCAGTTATTACACTCTTACCAAATCACGAATGCAGATGACCCACCACCTAAAAAAAGACTTGTGTACATACTCTTGTACTCTACAATACGCCTTATATGTTCTTGTGGACAGCTTCCAGCAGCAGGAGCGTACATATTTTTTATGATTGCAATATTAACAATGTAATTTTTGTTATTTTGACATCAGACACCATTTTAACATTGTGTATGATAAGGTTTTCTGTATTTAACAAATCTTAAATTGTTATTTATTATTTAGATTATATGTGAGAATGAATTTTAAGTCCTGGTTAATCATGTCAACCATTCCGTTCATTACTCTCTAACTACTCTATGTGCTGTACTGTTGCTGGAAATAGTGGGCTGAAAAATGCCACCACATCCTCACTGCCCTACCAGATGTTTCTTCATGCTGTTTCCACATCTGTTCGTGGAATTCTTAGGCTCAGCAAGATCATATTGTTTCCCACCAGTACACCAGATGCTTCTCAAGATAACAGCTCAAGATTAGGTTAAAAAGCTCTGTCACAACATGCTTCTTCTTCCTCCTTGTCCTCCAGTCAGATTTAATGCAGTGACTCTTTGAATGTATGAATAGAGCTAGACTATGACCTCACTTAGTTCTACAACATATTTTCATTGGTCAGCACAACTAAACACTTGTAAGTACTCTGTGTACATGAATGCCTTGAAGATATAAACATAGTGCACATACCATCATACAGCTTGCCTCTGAACATTTACCAGTTAAACCATTTTCTTGGTATAAGTAATAATAATTCATAATGGGATAAATTTGGAGAAACTAATCATTAATCATTATTTGTCCAGCGATTTGTTTGTCCTAAAAAAACAAACAAAACAAACAAATACATTTTAAAAAAGCAGTTAATTAAAACCCGGTGGCAGGGTCTATTATAATAGCAGGGGGCTTAGGAAACACAAATAACTAAGGCCCTTAATTACATGCCAGAGAAAAACAATCCCGTGTAGCTGTTGGGCTTGCCAAAGCGGCGAGACTTTCTGATTTCAAACAATCTTTTGTTTGGTTAATTTGATTTAGAATAAGCAATCCAATAACAAGAACTGCTGTAGTTTCCTGCTTCATCCCTTACTAGAAAAAAGTTTTAAGAATTAAAAAAAGTCGTGACTGCATTAGTTAATCAAACCTAACAATCCTGATTATTTCCATTTCCAGCTGCAGTTGGCTGCTGCAGCCTGTAAGTTG
>NW_005187454.1:412320-422341 GCF_000239375.1 Pundamilia nyererei
ATGATCTGTCTCCTTGGTTTCTGTGTTTGGTTCCTTGTCTAGCCTGTCATGTGTTTTAGGTCTGTTAAGCTTGTGTTATGTCCAAGTCTCCATGTTTCCTGTTTTATTTAGAAAGAGTCTGGTGTTCTTTGCTCATTGTATTCAGTTTCACTTCCCCTGTCCCGTCATTAGGTTCATGTGTACCAGCTGTTTCCCCAGGTGCCTCCACTTCCCCTGATCACCTCATGTGTATTTAAGTCCTCTGTCTCCCTCTGTCAAGTCGTCTGTGTATCTTCCTCTTGTCATAGAGATCATAGTCAGTTCATAGTGTCTTAGTTGATTTATAGTTTTCTTTGTTAGGTCATGGTTTCACAGTCTAGTTTGTTTTGATTTATGTTCCACGTATATCAGCCATAATAAAGGCTTGTCTTTTGTTTAAAGTTCAGTGCCTGTGTCTGCTCCTGGGTCCACCTCACTCACCCCACCCGGGCTGCCCTGCAGACCACAGTCATTAAGAACTATCTTCAGCATAAAGAAGAACAAGCAGTACTGGAAGTGATGGTATGGTCCCCACAGAGTCCTGATCCCGACAACATTGAGTGTGTCTGGGATTACATGAAGAGGCCAAAGGTTGTGAGGAAGCCACATAAGCTCTGTGGTTAGTTCTCCAAGATGTTTGGAACAACCACCAGCCGAGTTCCTTTAAAAACGGTGTGCAAGTGTACCTAGAAGAATTGATGCTGTTTTGAAGGCAAAGAGTGATCACACCAAATTTAGATTTCTTTTGTTCATTCCCTGCATTTTTATGATTGATGAAAATAAATGAGTAACACTTCTATTTCTGAAAGCATTCTTTGTTTCCAGCATTTGCTCAGTACTGTAAACCGTACGGTACATGACCACAAACTGGCATAAATCCCAGATCTGATGAGGACATCAAATCTTTCTTTTAGTGTTTACGTTTTAACATGCAGCTGACAAGTCTAGGTCACAGAACGCTTTATTTCAACATTTTTCTGACAACAGTGATTCTGCTGTAGAAACAGGCGCGTGTAGAAATAGAGGCTACAATGACACGAGGCTGACTGCTTTCCTCTGGTTTTGTTACTAGTTGAAAATCAAGCTTTGGCTACTCGGTTGGTCTGAATACACTCAGCTTTAGTGCGTGTCTGGTTCGCAGGCTATATGCAGCTAGCTTTGTGTTAGCATCTTCTTTGTAGATGGTTTGAAAGAGATGCTGCTGTGTTAGCGGTAATGTTTGCAGCTGCACTCTTGTCCACTTCTCTACTCCTCAAAAGCTGTAGACCTCTCGACACGTTTTTTTCTTCGCAGGAACTAAATTGAGCTGATTTTAATGCAACTGTGCAGGAAAAGTGAATAAGTGAATAACTTAAGTAATGCAAGGAATGACATAACTGTTTGATTACTTACTGTAATATTATTAGTGAATTTATCACAGTAAAGGTATAGAAAAATATGTAGGTGATACTTTGGAGCACTTAACATTTACAACAAATTTTGTGAGAATTTGCATTGTTAGACAACGAGCTGAGGGAGCTGTAAGTAAGTTATACTTACACGATTTAGCTGGAGCTTGAAATTTTATCTACAGTAAGTGGGTTTCAGCTTTGGAGGGAAGGACGTTTATTAAGACTTCTGCTTAAGCTTTACTATTTCCCTTTTCCAAATTCAACATGTCAGGTAAATCCATCTTTAGTTATATATAGTTAAATATTAAAATCCTAATATATTTTACAATCAACAATATGATAAGCAGACGCTGAAAGTTTCTCATTCATAAAAAAGGAGACAAAAGTACTGCGCTGCATTTAACAACCAGCCCTTCTGTCCTTAAGAAGTAAAGCGTACAAAAAACAGCATTTTTAATGTGTTGACACTTAGTTGACAAGAAGTGTGGGATTCAGACACTTGTTGTGGGTTGATGCTGCGAGCGAGCAGTCAACTTGGTCCACTTCATATACTTCACATCATGATAAATTTATTTCTGTATACACAGCCCTCAGCAGAAGAGTTTGGGTCTAAAATGAGGCATCCTTTACTTTGCATGAAAAACTGACACCTACTCTTGTAAAATTCAGGGTACCAGATCACAACAATTTACTGCATTGTAGAGAAACACTGAACTTCACCAGCCAAATAGATGTACAGTGAAATGTATTGGAAAGAAGCATGTCTGTTCCATTTCAGGAGAGAAGCTTTCTCAGTATCTTTAGTCCTCTTGTCGGCATCCTCAACATTGACACTAATTCACACTTACGTCTTAGTCATTTGGCAAGGTTCTTATGCAAAGCAACTTATAATCAGTGCTACTCAACTAGGAGAGCAGCTGTAATCATAATCACTGAAAGCAGTCATTAAAAGATGGGTCCAGGAAAATAATAAAATAACCGTATGGTTAGTGGTTATGATACTACATTTGCAGCAACAGCTGATAGAGCATGTGTGTCAAAAAAATGCAAAGTAGGATCATGCATTAAACAGATAATTCCCTTCAGGGTCCATGCGGCTTTTGTCGCAAAAATTCACATTATTTCCTGACTTAATAAGGGTTAACATCTGAGCGGCGAGATATGCAAATCCTTGCCCCAATTGTCCTATTCATTTCCCAGGCACAATTATATTCAACTTGCACATGAATATTCCGCTGAAGTCCCGAAGCCTAATAAGAAAACATGATTGAGGTGGCCAGGCAAGGTGGCACAAGTGATTGGAGGAACAGCTACTCTGTCACCAATTCAGTTCTGTAATCACTGCTGGATGATGCATTTCAATGCTTCGGGTATTATTTTGTGTAGGCAGAAAATATCAAACGGTGCACACCCAATAGAGGCATGGATTAAGTCTCGATTTGTGAGACAAAAATATCAGTACACTGCATCTCTGTGCGTTTTAGAAAATCAGGGGATTTATATTTAGTCAACAAACTCGTGTAGCTGCTGATTGGTTATGTCCGCTTCACCTTATGCTGTGACACTGTAGCAAACAGGTCACAGGGAGGTGGTAGGGGTTGATGGTGGGTTGTTGGCCCTGCATGCAGTTAGGTTTACGCTCATAGTGACACCATGTTGTTGAGTTTTGAGGTGTGAGCGACACAGTTCACTCATGGGCCTTTGACATGCAACATCACACATTATTAGCCAGTGACCATAGCCTGGCTAGTCCTGGTTTATACAACTCCATGCCGAATCCAGTGTAACCTGAAACTATACACTGAGGCTGTAAACATATTAGATAAGAGTTGCAACCAAAGTCACAGAAGAAGTGAGCCGAGAGTAGTTTTCCCATAAACTTCTACACAACCAGAATTGTGTGATACTGTCAGTGATACACCTTCATGCTTCTCTATCCTGTGCTCCATCTTGGCCTAACGAGAACCCATGAAACCTGAAATTCTTCACTTGCTCTAAAGAAATATCCTCTTTGGCAGCTTCCTTCCTTCCTTCCCTCCCGTGTTATTTTGTAAAACTACCTGAAACACGTTGTCACATAATTACCATTTAACAACATAAACCTACAGGCTGCAGTCACACACACCAACACAAATCCCCATCCTAATGGCGACACACACATATGACTTTTCTCTCAATAGTTAAGTATGAACACAAAGTCAGCAACACAGAGCAAAGATGAAAACCAGCAGAAAGAGACTTCAAAGCGCTCGCTGCAGTGATTCTACTTTAGCAACATGAACAGGTAGAATCGGAGGCTGCAGCTGGACTGCTCATTGCTGCTTTTGTTATTTGGTGAAGTTCAGGGTCTGGCGGCTGGGCTTGGGTCGGCATTCACTCAGCTAACATCACTGTGGGTTCTTGGCGACCTTTGAGTTAGGTTGTATAATGCAGTTGTCTCTGCCCTGGATGCAGTTTCCACTTTACCATCACAGTTTTGTTCTTTTGTGCAGTAAAAATAAAAGTGACACTATTTTCCTACTCCAAAACACGAACTGAAATCAGCTGATTGTAGTGGCAGTGGAACCTTTAACCCTTGTGTGGTGTTCGTATTTTTGTTACTCAGCCAGTGTTCATGGGTCTGGTGGACCCGCTAGAGTTTTGGCTTTCCAAATTAACACTATCAAACAATTTTATGTTAAATTACTCAACAGATGTTTACTTCATCCCAATTACAAGACATATGAACAGCAAACATGGTTAATTTTTTCCCTTTACCTTTGTTAGATCACATTTATGAATTAATGTGCTTCTCGTTTTTCTTTTATATAAAATGTTATAAATAAATCAGTTATAATCAAGTGGAGTGAGTGGAAAGACACAACACATTTACACGTGAAAAAATAATTAATTGTTTAATTTTTCTTTTGAAAAAAACTGAACACGGGTCTCACAGACCCGAACACCATACAAGGGTTAAGCAGAATCGACAGGCAGGTGTGAATAACAAGTGTTGAGACAGTAGCGCAAAAAGTGGCTTTAAAAATGCAAAGAAAGATTTGCACATGTACAAATAATCTTTCAAGCATGGAGCCAGTGTTTAATACTCAGGGATTTACCTATCTGTACAGAAAAAGATTAAATAATTATATTGTAAGAAAATAGGTTCATTTTTCATTCACTAATTCACTAATATCATTTATTTCAGAAGGATATATACAACATTAACGTTGGGTATTCCCCAAAAGGAAAGCTTAAACACACTATAAGCAAATTCATTCATACTGCAGAGTGCATTGGTTGTCAAATGAGCTTAAACATGGTCACAGACTGCTTGAAGGCTCCACATAGCTGAGACTGTAATAAAAGTGTAGAAATGTCTCCGTAGCATTTGAGTGCTCCATTTACAACGGTCCTACTAGTCCTTAAGGAAGATCAAGTGTTGCATTGGAGTGACAAGAGAGCCAAGACCCGGGAAGGGGAAGGATTTTTAGCTGCGTGCACATCATTTGCTCTACCTGACCATGAATGAAAACAATTCATGTGCAGGAAGAGTGCTAGCAGTAGAAGAATAAATCCATGCTCTTACAGCTGGTCACATTTAGGTACTGGAATGTTTCCTAAATATTGGATTAAATGCTTTTCCTGATACTGTTTTCATCATACTGTGTTCAGTGACAACTGCTGTCTGATCTAGGCTGAGAGTTTCCCATCTGTTGTGTCATGTACTACTTCTAAGCACTCAGCAATGGCAGTGGAGGGGTCAGCAGAAAACTGCTTTATGCTTTATGCTCAACAAGGGAAGAGTCATAGTCGACTTTCCCCACGCAGATTCTCTCAGCTGGTGTGGCAGTTCAGTTTTGACTGCCAACATCATCACAAAGCAGCAGAAAAACAAGATTTTAATGGCAGAACATCACATTTTTGCCATAATACAGAATGAGGGTTTTTCAATAAAAAAAGAATAAAGTGTCAAGATTTAGCTAGAACAATGGTTTAACTAGCAAGCACAAACAAAGCTCCATTTAACCCAATCACACTGAAAAAAGCATAGCAAAAATGATCCATATTGCACTCGTGTGGACACGAAGGTCTATTTAACTGTTACCAAGTTGAGTATACAGTGAGTTGTCAGTTCTGATTTGCAGAAATTCATGCAAAAAGACCACTGAAGAAACCAATGTGACCAGCACTTATTGTTTTTAGCTACAAAAACATGATTGGACCAGCATTAAACCCGGACGTCAGTGTGACAAATAAAAATAAAAGGTATGTTTAAACTAAATATTCATTCTTCATATTAAACTCTGTTGTGCAAAAAGCAGCCAGGCAAGTGTAATTTTGATAGCACTTGCATGCAGTTCACTGACGTCAATTATGACATATTCTCTTGTTTCGGCTGCGTCAAGGACATTTTATTTGTTGTGTTCTAGGTGTTGACTGTGATTACGCTTTCACAACGGCTGTGAGCAAGTCTTAAAATGCAGAAGTAATATTCATGCAGTGCGTCTATATTAAAGTGGGGAAAGGAAAGTTCTGTTTTTCTCGTAGTTGAAATGCGAGAAATGTATTTGCATTCTCAGTTCCTTTTTCTATCAGAGTATAATTGTGTGCTCACCTGGACTTCGCGCAGGGAAGTGGCTTTTATCCAAAAGGTTGCCTCTGCAGTGGCACGATCCTCCACCCACACCTCTCGCCAAGGGGCCTCGCCTCAGGTTTTATCTGGGATGCCAGCCCCACTCTTCACACTTTACCGTACAAACAAGCACCGGCACACATACACTCACTCAGGGCTGTAATTACTGTCAGGGCAGCCAGTGCAGAGAAAACGGGCTGCAGCCAACTTGCTATAAAGTCTTTCCAGCTGGCTCGTTGTCCATGTGGATTCACTTTATTCCGGCTATTTTAAGAACAACAGGAATCCGCCTGATTGGAGATCTGTTCAGGGATTGGATTGTTGTCACAGAAAAGCCTGTTATGACGTTAACATCCTCATTTATTTGTCTCATTTATGTTTCCTGCCATTATTAGGAAGTTGTTTTGCAACAGAGACATTATGTCACATCTCCAACTTCTGCATCAATCAGCCCCCTGTTTCTTTTCTGAGCACATCAGAAGAAAAACTTGCCAAAACACAGAATTCCGATTGGTGAATGAATGAGGAAAAAATACTGGTTAATCTTTTTCAAGCTCACATGTCCAGTGGTACCTAATGGACAGGTAATGATGAAGTAATGCTTTAGTACTGAGTAAGCACTCAGTACAATGAACCACTCTGCTTCACAGTAATGATGAGATGACGACGATGAAGTGACGAGGGTCCACTTCGTTTTATATCTCACTGAACGGGATGCTAGAAAACATTAACACAAAAAAAGCAGTAGACATAGAGGCTTCACAGATAACGATGAACTGATCATTGGAAAGGTACTTATTAATAAGTCATCAATTCTCAAGGAGCTCTGATTAATTCCTAAGCAAATTTTGAATGAACTTATCTTTAAATAACCATGAATGTTTAATTTGAAGATACTTATTAACTAACAATAATTATCATTTGCCATGGGTTCCATGCAAATAATCATGATTTTGTCACTTTGATCACATAAAATTTTATTATTACACACTGCATGACCTGGTGTGTTCTCCCATCTTATAATGTCTCCCAGTATAAACCAGGACAGGAAACTCTTTTCTTAGAGAGATGACTGGGTGTCACATTTGTGTTATCACCTGGAGCACACAGAGAACGTGGCTGTCACAACTTCTTTCATCTTCATATTTCAGGTGATGGTCACTTTGCTTCTACTAGCAAAAAAAAGGTCTGTCTGTCTTTGTGTGACAGCCTAAATGACAGTCATAGGTTGCATGATGTGCATGGAGTCATAAGCTGCATGCATTCTAAGTTGCATACATTTTAACTACAAATTTTCATACTGACATCTTTACAGTTAATGAAATCACAAATAAGCAGTCTGAAACTAGGATGCCAGCTTACAGCAGTTGGTTGTCATAGTTACATAAGAGTCCCTCAGCAGTTATAAATAGTTACTGTCTAAGCAAGTGAAGAAAAGATTTGTCACTGTAAACAGACCTCAATGAAATGCTGACACACATCAGCCCTGATCGTAGTTTGACACACCTGAGTAACAGCAAGCCAAAAGGAATCAAACCAGATCTGGGTTACAGAATTTCCTGAAGAGTAGAAAACTTGCAGTCCCACACCAGAGTAACTCATCCTCAACACAGCATCCCTTTACTCCAGCTACTCGTCCACATTTCTTATTAAATGAATAAATCCATAACCACTAACTGCAGATGTGCTGATAATAACTCAGCACAAAAACTGATTGAGTCTCCTTGTCTCCTGTGGGTGTAATGTGTACATTGCTCAGTACTTTTGCCCATGTAGTGTACATTTTGTTCACTCTGTGGAAATCCTCTGTCTGACCACTTACACGAACAAATCTGTGATTACTCCATGCACATCAAACCTTATAAAGAAAGCATGTATGAGCTTCTTTGTGAAACTCACCTCACTTTTTTGTTCTCGATGAGTCGAGGCCAGAGCCCATACACCACACAGCAGAGTTTGTAGTGGAAGAGGAATTTAACTGACCAGGCTTTTTAGTAGTTTAATAAGTTAGATTAGTAAAAAGGTCCATACAGGAAGAATATTGAGGTGAAGGCAGAACCTGTTTTTAAGTGAATTTTATCCATTTGATCATATTTTGGCCTTTTTGCCACTATGAGAAAAACAGGCCACTCTATTAATTACACAGTACGCTGTATTGAAATATCATATAATCTCCTGGTTTTGGTTAAAGAATTCATCTATCTCTGAGTTCATCTGAAAGGGCCAAGAAAAGTAATTCATTGATGATGTTACAGCTTACACTGAATAGATGAGAGTATTTGCCGTGCAGTAAATTATATATGCTCTAAGCTGAACAACATTCCCTTGACAGCTTTGTAGAGCTGCAGGGCAGTGCACACTAAACCAATCAAAGTAATAACAAGAAAGAAAGGGAGGATATAAGAGGGAGGGAAGAAAGGAGATAGATACAAGCAGCTTTTGCTGATGAGGGTGAGCCAGTGGGCCGCTGGCTGTTTGTTCCACATCAGAATGTCAAGCAGGGCAGCAGCAGCCTGAGCTGAGTCACAGAAGTGAACATAATGTTGAGCGTTGGAGAAGTTTTCAGTCTTTTAAGATTCCCAGGACCCACAAGTCAGCCACAACTCAAAAGGAGTGCAGATAAGGCTGAGTACTGCCCACACTGAATCGTCACAGCTAGGATTTCCTCCTCCAGGAAATGCGTGTGTGCTTAGTTGAAATAACCTTGAGTAAACAGAGCTCGATGCATTCAGTTCTTGCTTTCTGTGAATGTAGCCCAGTAGGCTACGGACGACAGGCTGCAATAATGCTTTGGTGTTTTCACACCATAAACCATAGGTTGAACCAGCTGTCAGGTGTCATTTCAACGAGCACAGACACATTTACTGGTATATGATACTCACCTTGTGGGAAAGTTGTAAAACTAAAGTTGAGCAGAGCAATGAATAGGAGCAATTATGTATCTGTTATTACTGCAAATCCTGCTCATTGCTACACCACCACTGGCACTAGCCTACAGCTGGCTCAGATCAGCCACCCAACAGCACGTACCGTTGCTGCTGTGGGTGGTGTGAATATTGTCACTCCTCAAGGAGTCCAGAAACCTGGATTGGATCATTTTTGTGTGAGAGTATCGAGTCTCTAGGCAATCTATGACAAAAGTGCCTAATCCAATCAGTCATTGTCAGCTCGTATTGAGGCCTGTAGTGTGGCTCCCAAGAACACCAAGTGAAAAAATCAGGCGACAGGGTGCATGAATCTGCATTTGTTGACACTGATGCAGTCTGAGTGCAGGGCTAAGGTCCTGCTGCTGGCTAAGCAAGGTATATGAAAAATAACAGGCATTTTTATGTTTTATATTTTAACAATCATGTTTACAGTATATTTAAACATGTAAGACACAATAGATGTTTTAATCCAGGATAAAACTGCACGCTAGCAACTTATGCTAACACTTTCCCAAAGAAAATGAGCATGCTGTCTTAACAAATTTAGCATGTATGTTTAGTGCAATGCTAACATTAGCTAATTACTCCTTAAAGATATTACAGTTGAACCTTCTACTAACATACATGCTAAACACAAGACAAAGTTTGAAACAATGTGTGTTATTGTTCCATGCACAGTACCAGATGTTGTGTTTTAAAGCATGAGTGCTTTCTCCAAATCTTCTCAAGGAAAGCTTTCAGTTTTCAGCCTCAAGCTTAGTATTTGACAACGCTACCTCAACAAAGGTCATGGTTAAGTCTAATATATTTTCCTCTGCAATGTCATTAAGTTAACTCAATGACAGGTTTGCATTGGTATGGTAAAATGCAGAAGCTATAAAGCAATACATTAATTTCTGTGTTGGTTCCACCCTTGGGCTTACATGCACCTGTGCAACCTAAAGAGCTTCACATTCAGGTTTTGTGATAGTTTTATGGGTAAGTTCAATAAGGAAGATCTACAGTCTCACAGAAGCACAGGCCGAGGGGGCGGTGTGGCAGCAATTTTTCACACCAGCCTATTAATCAAC
>NW_005187454.1:423351-445568 GCF_000239375.1 Pundamilia nyererei
TTCCTCCAAACCATCAACGTGTCTTTTAGACCCCATTCCTACAAAACTGCTCAAAGGAGTCCTGCCATTAATTAATGCTTCGATCTTAAATATGATCAACCTATCTCTAATAATCAGCTATGTACCACAGGCTTCAAGCTGGCTGTAGTTAAACCTTTACTTAAAAAGCAGATTACAGAAATGAAGAATGCAAAAAGAGGAGGTGCTCAAGAAACTACCTGGTACCAGACCCACCTGGCCTTTTTGACGGCCACGTCTGGCCCATGTACCTGAAACATAAGAACATCAAGCAACCTGATTCGCCGCTGCTGAGTGACTGACAGTTGGCATGTTATCGAAACTGACCAATGGAAGGGCGGGGGGGGAAACAGCCTTTTCCGCCTAAGCTGTGGTGACCAATGGGAGAAGGGCTCGCTCTGGGGTTTTTTTTCTTTTTTTTCTTTTTTGAAGGCAGGCAGAAATGGACCTTTTTATTTAAAGCAGACCCTGCTTTAAATTAAAGACCCTGCTTTTATTTAAAGCAGGGTCTGTTTGGACTTCATTTATGGAAATGGACTGGCTTCTGTATAATGCTTTTCTAGTCTTACTCACCGTAGAGTGAAAACCAACAGAATCATAAATTCACACAGTGCTTTATTTTATGCAGTTTAAGGATTTTATCTACCCGACACTTAACATAACATGCATTTCTTTGTTGCTCCAAAACCCTTAGTTTTAGAGCAACATAATGTCTCCTTAGTGTCCTCGACCTTTTCCATGATCTCTTGATGTGTCCAGAAAACCTCACCTGGGATACATCCAGGACGCATCCTAGTCAAATTCTAGTAACCGCTTCCTTTAGATGTGGAGGAGCACCAGTTCTACTCTGAACTCCTTACCCAGCACCTATGTTTAGTTCAGACATCCTTAAGAGGAAACTTATTTTTCCCCACTCCTTGTATAAGTCATCCTAATCTTTCAGTCAATACCCACACCTTGTGGGCAGAGGTGAGGTTAGGAAAATGAATCAACCAGTAAATGGATAACTTTACATCAGCAAAGCATCTCTTGCTGCACATTAGAGCACCACAGTCTCAGCATCCCTGCTTATATTACACCTATCCATCTATCATTCCCCTACTCCATTCTTTCTCCCGCCGATGAGCAGACCCCTAAGATACATGAAGTACTTAAGGCAGGGGTCAGCAACCTTTAAGACCCAAAGAGCCATTTGGACCCGGTTTCCACAGAAAAAACACTGGGAGCCACAAATACCTTTTGACATCTAAAATGAAGATAACACTGCATACATTTTTTTTTACCGTTATGCTTTGTATAAACAACTACAGTGTGTTGCTTATGAAATTCATGAAGTGCTAGAAAGAAAATGAAATTTTATTGATGTAATGAACACATTTTGAACTAAAATTGAAAAAAATGATAACAAAAAAGAAAAACATCCAGTTGAAGGTCACTTTTAAATGAATTAAAAGCTGAACTTAAATGATCCATATAGTCAACAAAAACTGAGACGTCATCCTTATATCGCCTTTGGGCTTTCGGAGCCTGAATTTTAAAAATAAATGGAAAAAAGCACTAAGCTCCTAAAAAATCATTCTATCATTTTATTTTTATATTTCATCATGATAATCTTCCAATTTAGAACTACAAGTTAAAAAAGAACTAACACAAATAAAATACAGTTCAGCTAAATACTTTTACAATTTATTTTCCCAAACCATGGAGCCGCAGGTTCGCGACCCCTGCCTTAAGGCAATAACTTAATTCCAACTTAAACTGGGTGATCCACTCTTTTTGGCTGAAGACAGCGGCCTCAGACTTGGAGGCTCTTAACCAACCATTTCACACTCTGCGTCAAACTGATCCGGTGGCCACTGGTGACTTGCTTGATGAAACCAACAGGACCACATCATCCTTGGAAAAAAGAATAAGCAGTTTTTGAGGCCACTCATTCCTCTGGCTACACAAAAAAAACATATGAACAATGGTAAGACATGGACAGTCTGAAAATCCACCGGATGGGTCTATTTTTCCCAAAGAAGTCCTCACAGACAAAGTGCAAATAGCCACTCAAGTATCCTTTGGAGCTGGTCCAATGTCCTGTTACCAGATTGAAAATGTCTCCATGAGGAAACTTTAACGAATTCAAGGTGGATCTCATCCATCCCTGGATTCCTGCCATCAAGGAATTGTATTAAATACCTCTGTAATCATAACCCAATGATGAGCCAGTTGTTTCCCCAGATTCAGTTGTGTCTTCTCTTTTTAGGCCATCAACTGGATTTAGTAGATCCAGTAGATGTACCAGTAGAATACTTGATCGAGTAGATCAAGTATTCTTTCCACCACTATGTCCCAAGTTAGCAGCACTACCAAAGCTGCACTCTGCTTTGCCTGTCGGTACCTGTCAGCTGCCTTCAGAGGCTTGACAGGACTCTTCATCTCAATCGTTCCCCATCTGTCTCACTGCTTGCTGATGCAACATGCACCAACAGCCTCACAGCTCAGTGCAGCCTCCTTAGCAAAAAAGGTACACATTATGTATTTGTGTGCACCAGACCTGGTACCACGTTTCAAATAGGCCACTTCATTTTCAGAGTGCAGGCTTACTTGTTGTTCGTAGACTCAGAATGGGACACAGCATTTTTAAATAGAAGGCTTTTCTCCCGTGTTACTAGATCTACTAGGGCTAAAGCTTAAATCTTTAACAAGCTCATAGTTAGAGCTGGCTCATGTGACTCTGAGGTAGCATAGTCATTTGCACATGTATTTCAATAGATGTAAAGATCCTTACAATAATCCTTTGTTTTTGTTATACATGATGTGTTTATTCAAAATTCTAACAGATCTTTGATTTGACATCAATGTAGGAAACAAAAGAGAATAAAAAATGAGCATTTTAAAATGATATAAATCACTATTATTACCTTTAAGGTAGCAAAAGATCTTCCATTTACAATCATCAAAGAAAAGAGCCCTTACCTTAATAACACAGATTGTGCATATGCCCATTAATAATCATCTATAAGTGCAATTAAATGCTAGACTGACTCTGGGGGTCACACACTCAGTGACGCACCATAGACCTTCTTTGAAAGCATACAAATGTTTAAGTATATACACGTTGCTGTATAATTACAAACATTTGCAAATGATGGAAATACATATTCAGCAACCAGTGTCATTAACAACTGGAGCTGCTTTTACAGCCCCATCCTTTAAAATCCCTTTCAAGTACCCACTTGAATATTGATTAGTGAACCTAACTACTTAAAGTTGTTTGAGAAATCCCCTTCTTGTATTCATCTAGTTAAATGACTGCATACATGCGTAATCAACAGCGCCTTTGAATGTTACTGCTAAAGAAGACATGCAAAGCAGCTTATGCATACTGGGATTCAGTGCTTTTCCTGACAGCCCATTCTCATGCTTTGGACACAGAGCCTTGTTTGCTAAAAGCTTTTGAGGAGTCATTACACAAAGCTTTTGCTATAATTTATCTCTAAGTGCAGTGCCATTAAGTCAAAACGTTGTGATATGCAAAGCCAACCAGGCCTGCAAGTCTATTTATATCTTACTATTGTCTTTTTTATTATTGCTATTTTACTTGCGAAGGTGTAGACCACAGAGCCTGTCAAACTGTCAGCAGTTATAAAAGCAACTCACAGCAATCAAATGTCAGGCTACCAGTTGGATAGCATAGAGGGAGCAGAAAACAAAAAAGAAAAAAAAAAGGTAATTACAGTGCTGAACAATGCAAGATAAAAGTTTAATGCATTATGTCAAGAACAAAGCTGGTTTTTCTTAAGTTTTGTAGTTTCTTGTGCAGCAAAATAGGAAGAAATTCTTCTAATGCATTATTTTTTATTGGGTTTGCAAAAGTAAAACCACAGTAAAGTTCTACCATGCAAAACAAAAGGAAGGCCACTGTCAATTTTTTAATGCTGATATCTTGAGATCAAGATCAAGCTTGGAAAAACGTAACGCTAACTGTCATATCCTTATTAAAGTAAATTAGCAAAGGATAACCCTAATGCATGAATCATATATTAATACTTGCTACATTTTGAACCTGATCCACAAAATGCACAGAAAAAAGCATGTGTCCATATTTCAGGGGATTTCTCCTTGGCTGCTATTTAGTTCCCATCTTTCTGAGATATAACTGCTAATGTCTGATAACCTTTCTTTGATGAATGAATGAAATGTTGACATTAATTCTAACTTTAATGATTGCAAGTTCTATGGCTTCCGTACAACAACGCCCTTAAAAACATGTTATTGACCCAAGAGTGAAGTCAAAAGACAACAAGGTGGTATAGACTCATTTAAGCACTGCAGATCTGTCTGTTGCTGCTGGTACCGTGTACACACGTCTAACTTACTTATTGTGACAGTAGTACAAACACACACTTCATGATCTGAGCCTCATTCAGATAAAGGTCAAAAGTCTTTACTGAGCAATGATTTGGTACACAAAAATGTATTCTAAGGCTAAAGCAGAGCGAAGGAAGAGTCAAAAACATAAAAGCTTGATTCGGTACCCCAAGGAATACACAAGTAATGGCTGGACCACCAGACTCAGAAGTAATAAGTTGACCTGGCACAGGGGAAGAGGAACAAAGAAGCTAAATATCACAATGAGGAAAAAGTAATTAGAGTAGGGCAGAGATAAAATAAGGTGGGAAATACAAGAATAAGGCAAGGTATCTGAAACAAAAGTTGAGTAATTTAAAACAACCAAAAAAAGAATTAATGAAAAGCATAATCTTTTACAGCAGCATGCAAGAGCATGTAGCACAAATCCACTATATATAGTAATACACAGTGTTGGGAAGGTTACTTTTAAAATGTATTCCACTGCAGATTACAGATTACAGAATACATGCCCCAAAATGTATTTTGTAACGTATTCCGTTACGTTGCTCAATGAGAGTAACGTATTCTGAATACTTTGGATTACTTAATATATTATCATGTTTTTTTTACAACTACATGAATGTACTATTGCTGTGTGATTTATTACTATTACTGAAGGCTACTCGCCATACCAATACCAACTAGATTTTTAAATCTCCAAATGTTGATTCTGTTCATCTGGACGCAGCGTTTTGTGGGAGAAACGTTTCGTCACTCATCCAAGTGATTTCTTCAGTCTCAGCTGACTGCAGGTTTCAATCTTATAAACAGTACATTTGCATAATGACTGAAACCAGCCCACTGAAGGAACAATGGGCTGGGAGGTCAGTTCCTTAATCATAATTATGCAAATTCTCATGACCATTGATCAACAACCACTGACCAAAACCCGCTGATCAATGGCCATGAGTCCCATTCACAGAGAGTTGGGGAATGGCTGCAATCACAGCATTGTAAGATGGTGACAGATGTACCCCCTTAGGCCCCCTCCTCGATTCAGAGATGGTCTTTCCCTTTTCACGTAAATGGCCTCCCTGACTCTGCGCTCAAACCAGCGTTCCTCCCTATCCAGGATGTGAACATCCTCATCATTGAAAGAGTGTCCACTGGCCTGTAGGTGTAAAGACTGCAGAGTCCTGGCCTGACGAGGTGGCTCTTCTGTGTTGTGCCATCCGCTTCGCCGGAGGTTGTTTGGTTCCCCCGATGTGTAAATCCTGGCAATCCTCCTGCACTTAACAGCGTACACTATGTTACTCTGTTTGCGTCGGGGGACCCGATCCTTGGGGTGGACCAGTTTTTGGCGTGGCGTGTTTTGGGGTTTAAAAGCCACAGAGACCCAGTGTTTAGAAAAAATGCGTCTCAACTGCTCCGATACTCCTGACACGTACGGGATCACTACAGGTTTTCACTTGGACAGCGGTTGTCCTTCTCTCCTGGATTGGCTGGAGCTTTCTCTAGGTGCCTTTCCTGCTTTGACAAAAGTCCAGCTGGGATAACCACATTTACTCAGGGCCTTCTTGATGTGCCGTTCTTCTGCCTCCCTGGCTGCTGTGTCTGTGGGGATGGTGTTCGCTCTGTGTTGTAGCGTCCTGATGACACTCAGTTTATGCTTCAGTGGATGATGAGAGTCAAACCTTAGATACTGATCTGTATGTGTAGGTTTACGGTACACGTCAGCTTTTAGATGTCCCCCATTCCTGATGGAAATCTCACAGTCTAAGAAGCCTAACCTGCCACTTTTCATATCCTCCCTGGTGAATTTGATGTGTCGGTCCACCGAGTTAATGTGATCCGTGAAATGTAGTACGTCCTGAGATTTGATTTTCACCCAGGTGTCATCCACATATCTGAACCAATGGCTTGGTGGTGTTCCAGGGTAGGATACCAAAGGCCTCTTTTCCATTTCTTCCATGTACAAATTGGCCACGATGGGTGAAACTGGGGAGCCCATGGCACACCCATGTTTCTGCCTGTAGAACTGACCCTTGTATGTGAAGTGGGTTGAATGAAGACACAGTTCCAAAAGCAAACACACACGGTCGATGCTGAGAGTGGTCCTGTTGCTTTAGATTTTTAAATCTTAATAAAAAATGAGTAACAGTAGGTGGACATTAGGTAAGGCTGCACTTTTTGCAGTCATCTCGTATAGAAAACTATTCCGCGCGTATATAAAACAGGTCTGCGGCTCCGAACTATAAAGGGACCTCTGGCTAATACGTCGGGTTCGTGCCGGGCTCGTAGCTGAAAACTAGCTTTACTTTTTTGTCTGGGTCAACTTTGCTAGTGAGAGACAGAGAGAGGTGTTGAAAGGCTTCTCCAACGGAACTTATTGTTTCAGAGGAAAACACGAACACAGTATACAGTCGAGTCTTAACAGCTTACTTACAGCTGGGCTGGTCAGGCTCTCTTCTTGGCTGCAGTGGTTGTTATTATATTTACATGCTTCCAGCTCCCGTTTCTGCTCCGTGACAGCTCGTACTTTTCCTTTTTCTCCCTCCTTGCTCACAGACACATAACTGGTATGACAGTCCATTCTCCCTGCAGCACGTACTACACTGCCCATCAGGCTACATTCTTTAGGGCGATGCCTGTAACACTCTGCTATTGCCTTCATATGAAATCATTTAAAAAAATATTTCTTTACGTCATTATGAGACGCGAGATTGAGACACAGGCATTTGAGCCTCTTAATGCGTGTTTTGTTTGGATTTCCACCGGCATGGAATTACCAAAAATAGAGAGAACATAGCCTAACATATGAAACAGGAAAAGACTGCCGTGTAATCCCTTTACTTCAGCAAAGTAACTGTATTCTGAATACCACCTTTTTAAATGGTAACTGTAATGGAATACAGTTACTCATATTTTGTATTTTAAGTACGTAACGGCGGTACACTGGTAATACATGAGTGTCAAACATAAGCCCCAGGGGCCAGAATCGACCCGGCAAAAACTGCAATATGCCCTGCTGCCTGTCTTTGGAAAATGTGTAGAACAGAAATTATGGACTTGTAATTGTATTATCATGCATTTTACAGATTTTCCTGCTAATAAACCTCTCCGCTATGGCCAGTCACGTTACACCAAAGTAATTAAGTTATAGTTTTAACATTGAATCCCAAAGAGTCATGCTGACGGATTTCTTTCTGTTGAAATAGCACTTCGGTTGTTAAGATATCTCAGGGATTAAAAGTGTAGTTAAACTCCTGTACACAGACAGAAAGGGCTGGCCCCGCCCACATAAACTCAATGTGGTGGTCCGTGATATTAAAGGAGTTTGAAATCCTTGAAATAATGAACTTATATCTTCTGTACTTTAGTTTATATCTACACGTTATACATGTTGTGCTTTCTGCAGATAGCAGAACTATACAGTTGTGCTCAGACAACAGTGGGCATCATGGTAATTTTGGACTTCTTCTTTGAAATGTTCCTTTGTCAGGAAGAAATGACTTAAAAATGCAATAGTTTGAATTCATATATAACTTTATCAGATCCACACATGATCACAAACTAACATTCCTGCACATGATGAGTGCATGTGAGCTTTCTGACCACAGCTGTACCAGCCTTGGAAATTGCAGAGGTATGCTACAGGCTCTAGGATAAAATCTTGTGCATTAAACCAGACTACTCATTATCTAATACCTTGTACTAAGGTATGCTACAATATTGAGCCATTACTAGATCTGCATTTGCATATCAGCAGCATCTGGTGGAATGAATTTAAAACAGAATCCACTGAATGTTGGGTAATTTAATGCCCATGAAGTCTTCCTGCAAAGCCTAGTAAATCCAGATCAAAACACAAAAGTTTCACCTGAAAAGCTGAGTTGATACAAGGAGCATAAAATGGAAATACTCAATACGCATTACTCGAGCTAATGCCATTGAAAGACACCG
Organism: Pundamilia nyererei; assembly: GCF_000239375.1. Classification (NCBI taxonomy): domain Eukaryota; kingdom Metazoa; phylum Chordata; class Actinopteri; order Cichliformes; family Cichlidae; genus Pundamilia; species Pundamilia nyererei. Next base: position 431,674 of record NW_005187454.1, read on the forward strand.
CGGTCTATCTTACATAAAAGTAGAAGGTTATTTAGCATTGTGATATTCAACCTCACTTTTAGACACACTCTCCCTGACTGGGTTGTTGTGCCTACTGGTGCTGCAGAATTCAAAGGCTTCTCCCAACTCATGGCATGCTGTGTGAAAATCAGTACATTACTTACTAATGGATACTGCATGCACACCATTTGGGGACCATGCAGGCTTTTCTCTAATAAGTGAGAATTATTCAAAAGCATAAAAACTGGGAACAAGAATAATAATAGTTTGTTGCTTCCACTGCTTATTCATTTGTGTCTGAGTCTGTGGATTTTCGTGGGAACTTTTCTAACGGATAAACATGCTTTGCAACAGCAGATGTTATTTTAGATATGCACAAGGGGTTAATTAATACAAGAGTTGCCCTGCTTAAATATTCCTTAAATACCTCTCTTTGAGTGGACCTCACTCGTTTGGATCACTGGCTCAGACTTTTAAAAGGAGTCACGCTGAGAAACCCGTGTCTCACTTCATCTAGCTGCCTACTATGTGGAGATTTCAGCGGGAAGTGAGTCATTCCCTCCTGTTTCTGTGCTGCTGGTGAAGAGATGAGCTACACGACCCCGGCGCATGATTAATTAGTGATCATTATCCCATCTCCGCTCCTCTCAGTGGGTGGTGTGCTTTTGTCCTTGCATTTATTAGTATAGCTAGCTACACAACCAGCCGCCTTTGGCGTGACTGTGGGGCATGGGAACGTGCGTGTCACAGAGGTCTGGCAGAAACTGTCCGATTTTGCGATCATGCGTCTTTCTTTTATTTTAGTGTTGCGCTTTTCTCTGCGAGATCAGGACAAAGAGGGGAAAATGAGGAAGGAAGGGAGGAAGGAAATGTTCAATGGGGTGACAGCCAGGGTGTCATTAGACTCCTTTCAGAGTGGGGTGAGCGGCAGTGTTAATGCGCTTGAGCTAAAAAGCAGCTCATTCATTAAAAAATAAAACTCAACAAAGTTTCAAATGAATGTTCATTCACCCCCCAAAAATAAAAAAATAAACATTGGCTTGGACATTTTGAAGAAATGTTGCTTGCCTTCAGTAAAGGTGCTGGATACGTGCGCAATCAGGTGCCTCTTCTTTCTGTGCTGATTATAGCGCAGTATAATTCAGACTACTACTGTAAGGTGACAACTCTCATGATTATTTCACCCAAATAGCTCATTTGAGTACAGGGTAATTACCCAGTGACATCATAGATACTGCACCCATATTCTGAAATGTATTCAGGATTTAAATGACTGGCTCACCTGGGACCAAAGCCTACAACGACGGCTATTACCTAAAAACAAATGTGAAAAGTAAAGCCTGGAATCAAATTAGAGATTAAAAAGATTCTAAAACATACCAATTATAATGTTTTCATTTTGTTTTGCCACCGTTGATCTGCTCTTGCGTGTATTCTTCCACTGCATTCAGAGTTCGCTGAATGTGTGTGCGCGCCTCTGTGGATCTGCTTTAGAAGATTCGATTTCTTTAGCTGTCTCATGTTTTCCTCTAAGAAACAGTCTCGTTAGAGTAGATCTTTGAAATGGGAGAACAAACACAAGTAATTTTATAAATGATAGAGATTTAGTTGAGATTTAAAAGGATTAAAAGAGTGACTTCACTCCTGACTTTAGCTTTAACATTTTTAGGGCAGGGTTGGAGTAGTGCAGCCTTGGATGGATTTTTTACCTAACTGAAAATGATAAAGCGTAGTATAAAACATAGATATTCAAGTTACTGTGGTATTAACATTTATAGTGATTTTTGTACACTACGTCCTCTACAATTTCACTTATGGAAAAGATAAGCTGTGCCTCTAATTTTTGAGTGCTCTCAGTCCAGGGGGGGCTAATCCATAAAAGCAGCCCCGAGCCCTTAAAGCTGACCCTTCTCTTAACACCTACTCGGACAGACTGCACACCTTCTGATTACCTCTCATCTGGTGTGCTGCGGCCATCAGACTCTTCAATTACATCTGCTAATGGAGCAGCCTCTCTTCCAACCTGGCCTTCCATCTAGTTACGTGTGAGGGAGCAAATGTGAGACAAGAAAAAGCAAGATTGCTAGAACTCAGGAGAGAGGTACTTGTTGCTTTATAATACTCCTTTCCCCCGAAAAGGGAAGAAAAAAAGTGAATTTGCAATGAAAAATCAGTTCACACAGTTTGGAAGAACAAATAAAAAAATGTAGATGCATTTAAACCCCTAATAGGAGTTTTGGTTTCCTGTTTGCAACTTCATGACCCTAAAAAAGCCAAAATATTTAAAAACAACATATTTAAAGATGTGAAAGGATATTAACCTGGTAATAATACTGAAATCATTCTTTTTCAGCTGTGGCAGGTCTCAGCAAAACAAATCCAAGTGACTTACTTTCACAAATGATTCTGCAGTGACTCACCAGCATTTTCTGGTTACTCACTGGTAACCAGATTCATGCTGTTGGCCTTTTGCAATATGCCTTGTGACTCTAAGTTGCTGCACTTGACCACAGAGGGCACTCTGAGTAAACAAATAAAGGCTGTGGTGACATTGAATCATATGCAGCAGTATCTGCTGTCATTGCTTCGACTGTACGTTTTGAACTGTCAAGTAATCCACACACGCTGAAGCTTGACATGATGTGAACACACAAATTGCTGTATTTGCTGCCACTGCTTTACAGCATATTGGGTTAGAGGTGAGTGAGGCCCCTCCGAATAATGTCAGTGGCTTTTAACATGACACTGTAGCAGCACTCACGCAAATAATGAAACAGCCTTGCTCTGGGAGCTTAATATAGGGCCAAAGCTCTCGATGCGGCACAGACAAATAACATGCAATATGCAGTTAAATCTTAAAGAACTTCTGAGTGTGTTCTGTAGACTCTGTGGATGCAGGAGCTCTACATACACTATTCAAAAACTAAATAAATAAAGGAATAGTTTGAAAACATATCAGATCTTAATGGGAAAAAACCATGCTGGAAATCTACACTGATATGGACTGACGAATGTGTTAGGAACGAAAGGATGTTACATCATTTGACAGAAATTAAAATTATCAACCTACAGGGGGCTAAATTTAAAGACCACCCCCCCCCGAAAAGCAGGTTTTATCCATTTTGCAATTTTTGTTTGCAGCAACTCGTAATGTCACTCAGTAGTCTGTATGGCCCTGACGTACTTGTATGCCTGACAACTTCAGGACACACTCCTAATGAGATGATAGTCTGTGTCCTGGATCTCCTCCCAGATCTGGATCAGGACATCACTGAGCTCCTGGAGAGTCTGAGGTGCAACCTGGCAGGATGGACGTGCATAATGTTGCAGAGGTGTTCTGTTGGATTTAGGTCAGGTGAGCGTGCAATCCAGTCAGTGTTATCAATTCCTTCATCGCCCAGGAACTGCCTGCATACTCTCGTCACATGAGGTCGGGCATTGTCGTACACCAGGAAGACCCCAGGACCAGTGTGGGGTCTGACAGTGGGTCCAAGGATTTCATCCTGATACCTAATGGCGGTCAGGGTGTCATTGCCTAGCCTGTAGAGGTCTGTGCGTGCCTCCATGGATATGCTTCCCTAGACCATCACCGACCCACCACAAAAACCAATGATGCTGAATGGTGTCACAGTGAGATTAATGCTCTCCATAGCTTCTCCAGACCTCTTTATATCTGTCACATACACTCAGGCTGAAACTGCTGCCATCAATGAAAAACACAGGATACAAATAATTCTGTTTTCTATGGCAAATGCCTTTAATTTGTTTGAGCTACCATCTAACAATGACATCATGAATGTGAGCATAGTTGATCCTTCAATCAGGCATTTTTATTTTAAAGGAATAGTCTGATATGCTGAAAAATACATGCATTTGGTTTCTTACCAACAGTGTGATGAGACAATAAATACCACTTTTCCTGTCTGAAGGATAAATATAAAGCTATTTCACATGTTCAAAACTAACCAGTTGATGGTTTATTTAATGTGTGCTAAATATGCTGTGCACCATACTGTTCACTGCTCGCTCATTTAACTCGACACGATGTGCTTTCAGTAGATACTGTGAGATAGGGCTGCACGATTAATTGTTAGAAAATCACGATCTCAATTCTAAGCAAAAAAATCGTGATTCTCATTTTATGCAAAATCGTGCAGCCCTACTCTGAGATAGATACTGTGTAAAACTGCTTGAAAATGTATGTGTTCTTTACATTACAATGACAGTCTTTTGCCTGTTTGCTAAAATGTCACAAGATCTTTGATATATGACTGCAGGCTACTCTTTGACGCACTATGACATCACTGGCTAAAGAAAACCTGGTAAAACTTTGGAATACAGCAGGAAACAAATAAATAATTATATTTTAAGTAAGCAGCATAAATTATGGAGTGTTCTAATCCTTGTTGTTTTACATCTTTATTTAACAGTAATTTGATGTGGATAATGGATGTTCTACTCAGGTGTTCTTTTATTACACCAATATAAATGTGATAAAGGCTGTTATTACAATCAAAATTTGCAGGACTATGTGACCTTATAATGACGAAGCCAAGTCGGACACAATTGTCTGTCTCTCACAATCACTGTTTAAACATAACTTTCAAAAACATGTGCAGGAAAGGAGTATCTCATTTCCTGTAAAATACCTGGAAGTCAGGCAAGGTTAAGCTACTACATAAAACGGCCTGTGCCCCAAAATGTATCGTGTTGTTACAATGTATTGTGGGGAAATATTGTGTGCTTACACAAACTGTAATTTTCCCTGTAATTTGTCGTAAAATTTACGAAGTTATGTGAAATTACTTCCACAATACTTAAATTTAATTAAATTATAATTATTTATTTGTTTCCCCCTTAATCCAGTCTTCCTATCTTGAAGTACTGGTAGGCAAATCTAATTACATTATAATTTCAAATAAAATACATTGAAATTCCTTTTAAAAACAGGGGAATTGTGCCCATTTGTTGGACGTCTATATTATGAAGTTTCCCCCAAACCCCAAATTAACAAAAATCAGCACTGCACTGCTACCTTCTAGCCTCCCTTCAGTGCCTGTGTGGAGCTGCTCTTCATATGCTTACACAGTTTGGCTTTGGGAGTTATCTACTCCAGCTTTAAAACCCTGTGCATCTGCAGGCAACAGGATATCCTGCTGAGAAATGCGGCAGGATAACAGCTGCTTCTGATTTCTCTGGGCTTGCTCGATCATGTCCGATGGCAGTGAAGCTTTTAGAGGACTGTCACGGAGCAGAGTGGGGCCATTATACACTCTCTCCACCACTCTGATGGAAAAAGGGTTGAGCCCATCAGAGCGGTGCTGAGAGCCTCTATGCTGACAGACCGTGGCCAGACAAAGGGGAATCTATCTGCGTCCGAGCTCTCCACGGGAAGTCTTTGACATCCCCAGCCAGCTGTGCTGCAGTGGAGAGCTTCTTCCATCGTGTTTATCGACTGAGAGCTGTCCTCTAATTGAAAAGAGCTGGAATGGAGACTGTCACTTTGACTCCCTCTTCATGAATAACTCATCGATAGCTTTATGAATAACTAATCAATGATCCCGAATCAAAGATCAGACGCGCGTCCCTGCAGAACTTAGTCGGAGGAAAACACTCCCGACTTTGCCTCCTCATTAGACTGAAGTGTAAATATCATCTTACCATCTGTCCATACAAGAGGCTGCAATTATCTACACTTAAAAATAGAGACCTACATAAAATGGGTTCCATCCAGCCACAGCACCCATTAACCTGAACCATGCATTTTCAGTAATACATGAGATTGCATGTTGGACGCCTGTGGCTGCGTATCTTGGAGATGCAAGGTGAAAACACCAGCAGCCATTGCTATTGGTTAAAATCGACATTCCTTTAGATAAATAAACTTCGCTCACTCGATTGTGTCAGGAGTTCCCAAATAATAGTCAGAGTTTAGGAGTTAAATACTACAGACGGGCTTGGCGTGACCTTTGCTGAACACTGCTTTGATATCATACATTCTGGTGAGTGAGTCTGCAATTGGCGTGAGCCGAGCAGAAAAAGGTCAAAGCAGCATTCAGCTATACCTTATATTTAGGAAAGTGGATTGTTTCTTGGAAGTGAAAGGCTACTTCATCCAGCAGGACTACTCCACTACATATACACACACAAAAAGGTTGAACCCTATAGTTTTTAGAGAGAACATTTCCCTGTTTTCAATATACGTTAACAACTATTTCAAAGGTTACTGGAATAAAAGGAGAATACATGAGAGTCTGTTATCTATAGACTAAACTTGAGCTTCCTTTTATGCTTATTGTGTTTGGTTAGTGAAGAGTCTGGGAAGGTCACATTTAAATAAAAGATGTTCTTGCTAAATACTTCACAGCATGTTGGCCCACATGTAGTTTGCTGGGATCTACCCTGGGTGGAGGGTATTTTGAGCACTGAAGGATGGATAGAGTCTGAGATTGTTCATGTCTTAAGCTGCAGCTTTGTGTTGTAATCACTTGTTTTTCAGTTCAGGTGCGTCCGCTCACTGACACATCCTTTCTTGAGCTGCAGGTCTCTTATGACACTGAAATAGCAATGTCTTTAATTTTTATCTTATTCAATGTGATATGTGGAGTTACTTTATTATCTTGCTCTCAGGCAGTTCTGATGGCATCTGTTGGCCTTACACTGTTACACAACCACCAGGAGCCGGAGCTGTTGATACAAGGCAGGATGGACATTTAACACACACATTTAATCGTATTGAATAGTATTTTTTCAAAGCGATTAATGATGAGAAATTAAAGAAATGTACATTTGTAGACTGATTCCAAACGGTTTTCCGAATGCATAACATACAGACTGGTTGGGTGGCTTACGCTTTGGGATGAGAACCTGTTGGAAATGATCAGCTGAAAACCAGCTGTTTCCCCTACGGTGGCCCTGAGGGGCAAAACAGACCGCACCTTAAGAAAACATGAGCAGCAGAAAAACACAACGGAAATAGAAAATACAAACAAAGAAGAAAACAAAGAAAACTGAAATAGAAAACAAAAACTGGATTGTTTCTGGGGGATATAATGACTTGAAGAACTAGATCCGGATGTGACAAGCTAATGCTAAACAGCTGATAGCAAGCATCTATTATATGTGATTAAAATACACATTGAACTGATTTCCCTCACAACAGTAATGAACCCTGTCTGTGAAGGTTCTCAGTCATCCAGGTCATCATAGTCTAAGGAGCTTGGAAAGAAAAGCGTCTGGACTTCTTTAAGTTGCTTGAAAAGCAACTTAAAGAAGTAAACATAGGTGTGCCGCGAGAGATCGTCAGGTGTGCCGTGGGAATTTATTTAATGAACTACATAATTTTGTGAATTATGTCCATGTTTAACCTCCTAAGACCCGAGCTCTTCCATGGCATGCATTTTTAATTTCTCTTTGATATTTGGGTATATTGGAGCCCGATGGATGTAAAAACAAAGAATTACCAGATTTTTTTAAATCTTATTTTTGTTTTTAAGAAAAATAAGAGCCACATATGAGGATATTCGTTTAAAATTTCGATAGAACAGTAGCTGTATAACGTCCTCGTAAGTGGATATCAGGCCCTTGTAGAGCAAAATTGAGTATTTTGGTCTAAATAACCCAAAATGTGATGTCCACATATGTGGACGCAGGTCCTAGGAGGTTAAGTAACTTGACTGAAAATTCTATGGTCCCAGTTTCCTGCACATGGAGGAAAAACCAGCTACACGTAGCCTGATTTCAGGTAAAACTTTACTCAAACTGTGTTTAATGGCTGAAGCCAGGAAAACCTCGACCAATCTATACGGTCTTTTCAGTATAAAAATAATACATAAAAACTGCATGCTAGCTTTAAATTGTTTTTTTTGTTTTTTTTAATAAATCTCGTGACAGCCTCAGTAAGGTTGATGGTAATGTCATTACATTTGCAGGAAAAAAAGAAAGAAAGAAATGATAGTAGTGTCACGGACCCGGTTCTAGGGACTCGGGGTCCGTGAGCAGTGTGGACTACTATTGTAGTTATTATTATTATTGTTGTTATTATTATGGTTGTGTCTGCTGTCCTGTGTTCCGTGTTTGTGTACTGTCAGGTGTTTATGGGTGTTTGCGTGTGTGTGAGGGTGCGGTCGTGGCAGGCACTTCTAGGCCTGCTGGGTGTGGCCCTGCCAGCTGACCGGTCACACCCAGGAATCCGCACACACCTGGCGCCGATCAAGCCTCGTCAGAGGAGCTTCAAAACAGTGTGGCTGAGAGCTCCTCGACGCTGGATCGTTGAGTGACTTCCCGTCAGTCCTAGTTTAATGTGCAAGGTTAGTGCAAGTCTGCCGTTAGGTTTTGTACTCACGGCTGCCTTTTGTATGCGTGTTTCCCCAGGAGGAATTGTGGCGACCAGGAGGCAGCACACGGACAGTACACAGGGAACGGAGACAGAGCACGGGATAAGGGAGAAGACACGGAACGGGAGTCGGGATCGCACGGGGGATTTACTGTTGTTTGGATTTTCACCACTGTAAATAAACGCACTGCCTTCATCGTCAAGTCCTGCATTTTGGGTCCTCATTCCTCACATCCCCACACAGACCGTGACAAGTAGATAAAGATGTACAGGAGTATCAGTATTTTTAGGAATCATCTGAGGTATGTCCAGTATCTGCAGTAAAATTTAGCAATCCATCAATAAGTGTCAAGAGATTTCACTCAAAACACAAAATGCCAGCCTCATGGTGCTGCTAAAAAAAGGCCAGGGCTAAATTTTAGGGTTATAATCCGGATGCCTCGTCTGGGAATGTGGCAAAGCATCCATCCACTTCAACTCTGTGTGTGTGTGTGTGTGTGTGTGTGTGTGCAGTCTGAGTTCTGAGGGTGTCTAGCAGTGGGTTATTATGCACTAGGCTACAGTTAGTGTAGCGCTTAACACAATCACTTGACAAGCTAAAGGCTGTCAACACAAATCCCGTTTGGGACTGTGTCAGGAAGAGCATCCAGTGTAAAACTCTGCCAAATCAAACATGCTGTGCTCCCTGCTGTGGTGACCCCTTGAGATGAGAGGGCAGCTGAAAGTAGGATAATTATTATGTACTAGCAGCCATATGGAAACTTTGAAAACCTTTTATTCACTCACTGGATAAGATTTTGCATCGTACTCATATGTGGATAATTCCAGTTTTGTGACCTTTCAGAAACTGTCTGGACATCCATTAAAACTCAGATGTAATTTTAAAACTGTTTGGCTGTCAAAGTCCTGAAAAGTAGACATAAGAGATGCAAGGCTTTTGTTAGATGATGGCAATAAAGTAAACAGCAACAGAGTGAAAAGAGCAGGAGCTTGATTATGGCCAACAATGGCTTATTATTGCATGCCTAAAGGGTACAGACTGACTGGAACAGCCACAGAATTACAAACAGTTTATGATAAATTCAGACTTCCAGTGAAGTACCTGACAAAATGTTATGCTTTTCTGCTCTTTGGACCATAAGAAAAAAAGAATATAAACAGTCCTCACTGATAGATCTACGTCACCCTTATATAAAGTGTCTAAACACTAAATCAGGGTTTCCGGTAGGTTGACTGCTTTTTTGCCACCAGATTCAGGTTGGGATGTTTGTCTGTATGTGAAAGAGACACACAACAAGATGAAGTAGACTCACACTGAGGTGAAAAGCAGCATTTATTTTATATGCTTATGTTAAAAGAGAAACACAATGGAACTGCTGGTCGACAACAGATATTATTTATGTTCAGGGTAACTAAAGATATTTTTCATATTCGGCATACACACATATGCACGTTTCTGCAACATGACTGACGAAGGATCTGCTGTGATATTGCACTAACGGAAAGAATTTGGATCGGTGCCACCTTTCTCCCCGAAAGGCAACTAAGATGCTCAAGCAGCACTGACACAATAACTGGTTCACATGGCAACATTTTGACCTTTAACTGTCACCTGAGGCGCTCCAAGCAAAAGCAACACATATCCAACTATCACTAGATAAACCAATGAGGGAGAAACAAACCACTTTCTCCGATTCATTGTACTACCATAATGTTATAAAACTGTTCTAAATAAAAATAAGTCGGTAACAACTGCTTCAGTAACAACATGGTGAAGATACTGTGCCACCATGTGGCTTAGTGGCAAATATACCCTGGCCTACTCAGACTGTGTGGGAAGGAGGTCTGTACGAGACCCACAGATAGATCAATAAACACATGCTGTGAGCATACGGCAAAAAAAACGAAGAGTTTGATACAAAGGGGAGTCAGAATAGCTTGACACAACTTCCTACTGACAGCTGATGGGAAGCATTTGGATGTGAAAACCATGCTCTCCATAGAGTAACTGACAACAGAAAACCTGGATGTGTTGTTCAGTGGATGAAAACTGCTGTCACTGCTTGATTAAATAATGCGCAGAACAGGACATGAAAATGATCACCATAATAGGATCTCACTAATGATAGTCCGACAAGTCTCACATTACCAGCACGAATGGCTAAATTAACCAGGAGAAATCATCGTGGCCTTTTTTCTGGGTTGAAGAGGAAACGATAAAAAGACATTAAAGCAGCATAAAAACAGCACTGAAGGGGAATACATCACATTCAGCTTTATTCAATCTTGGCCTCAACTCCAACCCAACATTTTGCTTCCAGTTTTACAAACCACAGATCTACTGAAAAGGACGGACTGTTGATCCAACAATTAAATACATTCCTACTTTTATTTACAAGATGATGATTATGGTCATTATTCTTCTTTTATTGCTGCTCCTGGATCACATCACTCATCACTACAGCTGTATTTTCTATTACAGTGACCCTCGTTCCACATGAAAAGTAAGTGCTTTGCAATTTGCATTCAGACATGTCAGAGTCCCTTGTAAATAACAACACACAGACAAAGATTGCTTTTAGAGAAGAGTGAAGGTTGTGTTTGGGGTTCAGGAGCTCCAGTTGCTGGCGCTTTCTCAAAAGCTTGACAAAGTTTTGGTTTTTAAAACAACGCGATAACTGTGCCACTTGCCCTCAGCTACTCTTTGGACTGGCAGATCCAAAAGAAGCAAAAGTCTGTTTACTGAGGTAATATAGTCCACTTGTAGGACTGCTCTAACAGTGCCACGAGAGATCTTTGTTGTCTTAGACTCGCGTTTCGTTTAGTCGTCCTCCTCAGTGAGAAGGCTAAGGTTACCTAATTCACAAGAAAAAAGAGGGCAGGTAAGAGGAGTGGAGAAAGGACCGAAAAACAGAAGTTAAGAGTGTGATGTTGGCGAGAAATAGTGAGGCCATGAGTGTGCTTTTAAAGAGGACCTATTATTTGTTATAATGCCACAGTACTGGATGAAAACATCAAACATGGCCATAATTTCAAGTAATGAGGTCAGTGTGTGTAGAAGCAATCCCCACGACCAAATGCTCAGGCATTTTCTTCACAAGAATAAAAAGGTTTCTTTTAGGCTTGAGTTTAAAAATGTGCAATAACTGTTGTAAATGAAAGAAAAAATATCCCAGCTACTCCTACTTTTTGGAAATGAAAACATTAAAATGGCTTTAAAATAGTTTTGCAACACTGTTGCACAACACTCAGTTAAACCTGAAATTCTACAATTCTAATCACATCACCAGTGCTTTCAAACCCACTGTGGTGGTGCGCAGCGGCCAAATTACAAAATTATATCCCATCACCAAATGCCTGTGAACCTTACAGTTACACCATGATTTGTTGCCATTTACAGAAGAGCTGATTTTACATCTAAAAACATGCAGTAGACATTTATATCTTAAATAATTTCAAATGAAATATTCTTCAAAATGCTCCTTGGGAGCAACAACTGTACATGAGTAATACATAACTACAGGATCAAATGAGGTATATGCATTCTCGTCTTACTTTCCAAGGTAAGGATGCAACCAACCACCTAAAACAAACAAAAACAAAACCCCCAAAACAACAACCACAACAAAAAAAGTTAATTCGCCATTGGAAAATAAAATGTGAAATATGAGTACATCAACCAAAACAAAGTGACAGTTACTTCCATTATCATCTGACAGGGATCAATAAAGACAACACAGGTTGCAAAATGGAAGTGGAATTGATTTCCAACAGTAAAACGTAAATCTTCTGTTTTAAAGAGTAATGCAGTAGAGCGTGCACAACTGTCCGACCCCGCCTCTTTCTCTGGACACTGCTACTCCTGAGGCTAAAATTCCTAGTGTTTGCTGGACACTTTGCTATCATATAAGAACTTTTGCAGAGCATGCGCTGTGTGTGACTCAACAGCATCAAAGTGAAGCTGAAATGTTCCTTCCAGAGTGTTGGGATAATATGACTGTACAGTGATTTAGATGGTTGCTTTTTTTCACTCCCCCAAAAATCAAAGATTGGTGTAAAAGCTGACTTGGAACTCGAAGGATTACCTTCATCTGAAAACACACAGTGAAGTTCCCAAACATCATCATCATATGGAGGTCAGTGGTAGGGTTATGTATGAATCCTTTACAGCAGGTAGGATCATTTGGTGATTTTAAAATGGTCTTTGCTTTGTATTCTTCTGAAACAAGCTGTCACAGTGCCCTTGCGTGCTTTTCAAAGGAGACTGACCTCATGACTCTAAATATGTTGTAACTATACACATGACGTGTGTCCTTTAAGATAAGCATGCTCAGAATAACTCCCTGTCTGGGAAACTAGGTTTAAGAAAAGCATGTCTGTCTGCTGCCTTTTTCAACTACACCTCTAACACTCTCAGAGTCTCAGCTTGGCAAGTTGGAACGCACTGCGGACAGAGCTTGGAAGAATTCGCTTTTCCTCAGTGGTCCAGAGATGGTGTTTAATCCAGAGCAACCTCTGATACGATGGGTAGCATGAAGGTTGTGGCTTTCTTTGATTCCTTCATCTTGTCCAGGCCGAAGAGGAGGTCCAGCTGAGTGACTGGTCGCAACCGCTCCTCATCCACAGGTCTGGAGCCAAGGACACAAGAGATCAGAGGTCAGGCACAGAGGCCTAATAGCAGGTTTATACTTCTATACTGCACACAGCGTACGACATGTACTAGAGTCGCAGGAGACATTTTATGGATTTCCACATGAATATGACCTAAAGCATCAGATTTCCACACTAAATCCTAAAAGTAGAAAATTGATCTCTCACATTGGCACCATCAGGGAAAACCCAGCAACAATGGTGTGCATGGCAGGGCTGCAAAGAGAACACTGCTGCCCGTCAGCAGTTTGCTAAAGATCACACAGACATGCCAGAAGGCTTTTGGAACAATGTTTTGTTGACAGATGAGCCCAAAATAGCATCTTTTGGGGCTCAAATAAAAAACCCATCTCTTCTGTCAGAAGAGAGGAAAACACTGCATTCCAACATAATAACCTAATTCCATCTGTGCACTGCATAATCATAATCATCCTGTCATGGTTTGTGTCTGTTTTGCAGCATCTGGGCCATGATGGAGCAACACATTTTGAATTTCAATGTCAGATTGTAATGGAAAATGTCAGGACATCTGTCTGAGGTCTGAAGAAAAAGTGGGCCGCGCAGTACGTCACCAACTCTTAGCACGAATGTACTTCAACCACAGACTGGTGAAAGAAGTATAAAGTTTTGGGACGGCCCAAATCCAACTGCATTCAACTTAAAAGACGTGGAAGGCGTCTGAGCAGCTGTGAGAAAACCTCAACCCCGAGATGAAGCTATTTTGGGCGTTTGAATCGGTTCAATTTCCTCCAAGTGGAAGTGCAGGACTGACCGACCGTTACCAGAAATGGTTTGCTGCAGCTATTTTGAAGAATGGCGTCACACCAAATACTGAAAGCATGCATACTTTCACCCCTCACAGATCTGCAACAGTGGATCATTTTCCTTTTTTTTTTTTTTTTTTTTTTTT
>NW_005187454.1:446888-455533 GCF_000239375.1 Pundamilia nyererei
CTAGCCCTCCCGCTCCAGCAGGCCGCAGAGAATGGGGGTGGGAGAAGACTCCAAACCTCCCTCCACCCGCTCATTGTAGTGTTGATGCATATGTAATCTAAGGTGCAATTAAAACCCAGGAGGGCATGGAGCTACCTGCCAAGGAGCAGCAGGTAAGCGCATAGTCCCTCCTGCTAGCCCTCAATGACTAAGTGTATTTAAAATTGAGAGGTGGGCAACGACGTGGATCATTTTCCTTAATAAATACAAAAATAATTTGAAATGTGTTATGTTTTTCTAATTTTGTGACTTTTGTTCAAATCTCATGTTTTAGGTCATGGAAAATTCCAAAGGTTTCACAAACAAAACACTTACATATGCTCTCTTTGCTATAAAATAAAAAATAACTATAAAATGTTCTTGTTTGGTTTTTTTACAATACACACAGCTCAGTTTGAGCTGAAGTGGGCCCCTTCCTGTCAGTGTAAAGAAGTTTACCTGCACCTTTATTCCCAGAGATATCTTTATAAAGGGAAAAAAGGAAAAACCTAAACCCCAGTTTAACAGTATAGCTCTGTTTTTCTACATAATACAGAAACACTGCTGCTGAAGGTTAATGAAAGAGCACAACTCTTTGGGCTTAAACTGTATGAAATACATGTGTAAAATCACACTAAAATTCCTGATAGCTTTAATTATGAAGCAGAAAGTTTTTGTTAATTTACAAAAAATTCCCTTTTATTATTATTTATTTATATATTTATACTGTGGATCCAGTGTAAGCCCCCCACTCCCATCTAAATTCAATTAAAATTCAATTTAAAGTCCAAAATGTATGCTCTCCTTTACATTTCCCAAAGCCTTCCAGTGGGCTGGATTCTGCACCCCAAGGCCTGATGTTTCACTCTCTTGTTTCACAACATCTGTCACTGATTGTAAAAGATTTATCTTACAGGATGCAAACTGTCTGAATGAGATAAGATATAAACTTCTGTTGCAAACACACTGCATACTCCACGTACTAAGAATTAATGTGCACACTGAAACTGGAAGACCCCTACCATCCTGTGTGAAATATGTGATTTCACTATCGCAATGATTACTGAGAACTACAGTGATGCAGTTCAGAGCCTTCACTTCACCATCACCTTCAGATTCTTTTTCCTTGGTTTTATAATTGGAAAGAGCCTATCCATGAATGCTTTTGAGTTCTCAACACTTAAAAGTTAAAAATACTCTTTCAGCAACAATGGCTTGCACCAACAGTGGTTTCAGTAGTCGCTTAGCAACAGCTGAACAAAGGCTTACCCAGATCAGACATTTTCACAAATCTTTTCTATAAGTCTTTTATATATGCTCAGATAATAAAAACCAGTCATCCATTTCTAACAGTGCCTAGTTTAATAACAGTACTGTGCGATGCTGACAGTTGTGTATGTAAGGAATCAGGATGTAATCATTTTAATTAAGATCATCCTTCCTTTTATGTCGTATTATAATCACTACTATTGAGCGGTCTTGAAGTGTGAATATCTGTGAAGAAAACTGGATGTAATGGTATAGTTGTGGGGATATGAAGTTGAATGTGAGGCTGTGTACCAGTACAAATATCACTTAATGTAATATGTGCTTTAAAAACAAACAAACAGCCTGGTCTAGTCACAAACTGTCACTGAAGCTCAGTGAACACAAGTGCTATGAAATCTTGTGGGTGTCTGAATATGAGTCATACCTTTCCTCCTCCTGGCAGTCCTGCAGCTGCTGAGCGATCTGCCTCATCTGCTCCTTGCGGACATAGTCCCGTACTCGGTACATGGCAGCGTCGCGGCAGAGCTCCCGGAGGTCACTCCCAGAGTAGCCTTCTGTTTTCTCAGCAATCTCCTTCAGATTTATTGCGTTGCTCAGCTGAGCAGAAAAGACGTCAAGCAATGTGAGATGATTATACAGAATTGAGCTGTCACTAATCTTTGAACTGTGCTTGTTGCTGCCAATCAAATGCCAACTAATCATGGGTGATCTGATTCATTGTAACGTGAAGTGACAGTGGAAATACAGGTGTGAAATGAGTCTATGATAATGGAAAAAGATAACAGCAGAGCTGAACAATTTCTTCTGCTGTTGATAAAGATAAAAAGAAACCATCTTACGTTTTCTCCTGCCAAGATGAGTCTCAGGATGTCTTCTCTCTGCCTTGTGTTCTGCAAAGGAGAGGACAGTCGTTCATATTAGGAAAGTAAATTGCTGTCTAGCCTATCATCATACATCTCCTGCATAAATTCAGGAATGCTTGCATGTGCCTCCTCTGCTGTTCTCCAACTTTGAAAAGTGTTCATCGGATCCATTTCAAACCTGGCAGAGGTACAGCTGGAAAGCTGAGTAAGTGTAGTGTTGAGTTTGAGGTCTCTAAGATGAGGGGTGAACTCATTTTCAGGGATTTTTTTTTGGTTATCAGAAGCCAGTGAATCCCTAGTGGATATTACATGCGCTGGTTTTTTAGGTACTACCCCTCAGGCTCCTAGTAGATTCTCCTATGGTGTTCACAAGATTATCAGAAAGCTTGGCCTCTGGTCTTGATCTTGAGGTCACTGAAATTCAAACTTGTCTGAGATTTGTAGTAGATGGACCTAAAGTTTGAATTTCAAAGTCCTACATTGTCTTATTCAGAAATTATTGCACTCACAAACTTGGGTGTCCACCCTGCCTGCTTACCTGTTGGGGTGACAATAATCCCCTATCAGCCTTTTATGGTTGAGGGGTAAAAGCTGTCAGTGACCAGAAATATATGGACACAACTGTAGACAGAATAAAGCCTCCTTGTGTATTTGCACACATCTTACCGGCAAGCCGATATGAAAAGTTGTGGGCATCCTGCGGAGAATGGCTGGATCCAGGTCCTGCGGCCTGTTCGTGGCTCCCATCACCATAACCTAAATTTTGAGAATCACAGTTTTAATACATTATTTCACAGGAACTACCTGCTGCATTGCAATGTTTTCTGGCAATTGCATTACAGTATAAGAAAGCATTCTGGTTGTGTTACCTGGGTGGTTGATGAGGTGTCCAGGCCATCCCATAGGCTCATGAACTGGGCTTTCATCATGGCTGTGGCCTCGTGGTCCATGCTGGAGCGATTCCTTAGAAATGATTCTAACATGCAGCACATAGAAAACATTTACACAAGACTAATCTTGCTAACTTGGCCAGCTCTGCAGCAGTGACTATGACACAGTATGTGGGGCCAATGAGTGCCTAGGACTCGGCTAACGTATTTATATTGAACTCATATAATTTAAAGACAAGATTAACAAAAAGGCAAGATACATTTTAGATTCTGTTTAAATTACAGCTATTGTGGGCACTGCAATATCGATCACAAGGTCAAATCCACTTAGAAACCATGGAAAGAATGTAATGCAAATTAAACAATATCTGTCATATCTGAATGAATGAAAATGAAGCTAGCTCACATCCACTAGTGCAATAAACTAACATTCTACACTTTTGACATGCGTCCTGCAAATGAAGCTTACCAATCTCATCGATGAAGATAATACAAGGCTGAATTTTGACAGCTAACGAGAAGACTGCCGCAGTCAGCTTTTGTGACTCGCCGTACCACATGTCAGTCAGCGTGGAGGCCTGAAGGTTGATAAACCTGCATCCCGACGCTCTGGCAGTTGCCTTGGCAATCATAGTCTTACCGCAGCCCGGAGGACCGAATAATAAAACACCTGAGAGGACGAAAAGTAAAGAATTAAAATACAGTGATTCTTGTAATATCTGAACAAAAACAAAACAGATTTTTACTCTCACTTCTGCAGTTTATAGACTTTGTAATTTTAACCTGACTCGTTTTAACCTTCACTGGCAACTGCACTGACATTTGCAACACGTGTATCAAATCTGGCTCGATCTCGTCCCAGAAGCATTTTTTTCCTTTTGGTTTGTTTTAAATGATGCGATACAAACAAAGCCTGAAGTCTAGAGACTGAACTTGATTCCCAAAGCAGCTCATTTTGGAGGTTGACTCATCCTGGAGCTATGTGTAAAGACTATCCACAGAAAGCAAAACATTCCTCTTAGTGATCTTTCACTGTCACGCTGCCAAGTGGATAAATCCTGCTTTTTTTGGCAGATTAAAATCGCAGTGCTATTCACTGGGTAGATATTTTGACAGTGATTAGGCAGAGGATGGCAAAAATACAAACTTAGAAAATTATAACCACAGTTTCAGAAGGTAATTTCATGTTAGCTAGTTTTTGATGCAAATCCACATTAATGTTCATGATGGGGAAAAAGGACATTTAAAATCTAACAGTAACTTTGTTCTCAGTCTTACAGAGCTACAGATTCAGATTTTTCACGATGAATTCAAGGGTAATTTGAAGGTTTTTAAACTTGAGTTCATGATCCTGAACATGCACAAATCTTCACTGGGCAACTGACTAATCTCAACTTAACACACAGCTCACTAGAAACAAAGTAAAATACACAAAGAACAAGGTTATAGAAAGCTAGACTGCATTTACAGTAAGATTTCTGAATGACTAGAAAAACCAAATCCCATTCACACAATAGCTCAGTCACACCAGAGTAGAAATGGGATGGCAACCTCCTTGCAACTAAGAAAGCTTGGTGTTTGCTTAATGACTACAGTGATTTTTTTAGCATTTGGGGATCAATTGCAAGTACTTACAGTGACTGCTCTTGATTGCAAGGCTTTGCTCAGGTCGCTTGGTGGCCGATTTCCAAATAATCGCAGTCTGACTGCAATCACTCTCCGAAAGACTGGCAGAAATGTGCAAATAACTGTGTTCTCATTTAAGCTATAAAACTAGATAGACTGCCAATACTTTGAAACTTGTCTGAGATGTGTCTCTCTGCATTAGGGGGTTTTGACTCAACTGCTTGCCAAATTGTCATTTTCTTCAACTCACACAGCAAAAAACTGAAAACTCAGAGTAAAAATCCATTATACTTTGGAAAATATCAATCCTCCACAGAGAGTTACATTTGGTTTTACCTGAAAACAAAAATATAGCTCTATGGGCTCTTTTATTAGTGACTATCAGTCCTCTGGCTACAGCAAAACTGAATGTCAGGAGGTGGAGCTTGACTCTGTTAGTTAGCATTAACCAATGAATTACATAATGAACTAGCTTTCCACTCCCAAAAACTAATTTAAAAATTTATCTAATTTTAACTGTTTCAACCTTGTTATATTTTATCTCTGTATGTCAAATTTGAACCTTCTATGTTCCTTAAAGGGAACATGAAGATTAAATGTCTCTGCAGCTGGATCACAGACACTACTACAGTAGCACTGTATGACACAGTTAAAAATAAGCCTTATTTATCTTATACAGAATCTTGGTGCAGCCCCTCAGTTCATCCTTTGTCAGCACTTATAGCAGTATTTAGAGAAGTCTGAAGGAATGCTTGCATGTACACTGTCCTTATCGTCAACATGAGAGGAAATAATAAAAAGCATAAGAGCTCCTGTTTAAAGAGTCAGCGTAAAATCTGATCAGTTCCAGATTAGATTAGATTTCATGCTGTGGTACCTTTGGGAGGCTGAAATAGTTTGGAATTCGCCATAAGGTGTCTCTTCTGAAAGGGCAGGATGACTGTATCTTGAAGCTCATTGATAACTTCATCCAGACCTGCAATATCTCTCCAGGATACCTGCAGGAAGGTGAAGTTATTCATAAATCTCTGAGCAACATAAAAAAAGACTGATGATTACAACCATTACCTTCATAGTTTGTGGATCAACTAGATGAGATGCAATGTTCATCTCATATTCTGTAAGTCTGACCCCCTCAACACCAATCCTCTTCATCAGCTGCTCTGCCTGAAGGGTCAAGAAACACTTCTTAGCTGAAGACACAAAACGATAACAGACATTGTGCACAATCTTTCTTTTTATCTCAAAGCATCTTTACATCATGCTTTGAATGTACAAGAACAGATAGTGCTTGCTGCATTGTGAGCCAGGAAAAACGCCTGACCTTGGCAGCATTTCTGGAACACTGTTCAATAACAGCATCAACCTTGAGCTTACGGTATTTTACAGATTGCGTGTTTATAATGTGTGCTGATGCATGACATACCCTCTTCTTGGCTTGGTTTTTCTGTTTGGAGGTAGGATCCATTGCATCTAAGACCCATTTGATGCTGTAGTACGTGGCGGCACCAAAGACGGTCAACCTGAACAACATGCCAACCACTTCATTCCTAGACAACGGCCGCATCAGGGCCTCCCTGGGCAGATCTTTCAGCAGCATCTCTGATGGCTGATGTCAATCCATTGGCTGGATAACGAGGTGGAAATATACAAACGAAGTTATTACAACCACATAAGGTCAATTACAGCTCTCGCCTTTTATAAGGCTAAACAAGCTCTCACTTGTATTAGGTTTATGATGCCTAAGCTAGGACTGCGGGTCATGTTTATGCAAACGCAATGTCGCTATTTCAGTAAATAAATTACATTCGTGGTTCACATTTTTATTGGAATAAATGAACTCAATTCGCAGGTTAGCTTCTCCGGGGAAGCTAAAGCTAACAGGCTAGAGCTTCAACTTGAAAGCAGCAAACTGTGTTTGTAACATCGTGAAATTTTTACCTCACGCGAAATAAAACGTCTCACCCTTGCTACGTGTGCTGCTACGCTTAAACGTAACCTCTACTATGATATAAAAGACAAAATAGTGACACTTACAAAACGGGAACGTAACGAAAATGTATTCACTGTGCAACAACCTTTGACGTCCGGGTAGGAACAAACACTTTAGTTCCAGAAAGCACGATGAGGAGTTCACAGAGTTAGCCACTGGATGGCAGAACGTCCACACAGTTATTTCACGCATCAGTAGCATGGACAGCATTTACAGTGCTGCAGAAATAGTAGTCCTTATTACTCCCCAAGGGAAAGGTAAGAGCCTTGAAATAACATTTATAGTTTTGGCAAGTCAGTTGTGGACATGTTGATTGAACTGAGTAAAAGCTTACATTTATAAAAGGAATAGCTTTACATATATTTTGTACGAAAATGTCAGCAGCATCATGGAATACTGTAGCTAACATAATTTATAATAACCAATCACATAATCTCTATTTTTTTTCACGATTTTAAAATGATTTTCTTTGTTTTTTTATGTTTTAAAGTCAAAGGCTCTACAGTATTTTTTGCTCTTGGGTGAAATGCTTTTCTGTGGGTGTCTGGGATCTGTTAGAAAACACTGTGATTGGACACCCAAACATGTCCTGGGGTATGCTTCATGCAAATGTACCCTAGTAAAAGATAGGACAAATCTCAAGCCGTAATCTGTGTTTGGTCTCCACTCATCTTCAGCACGGTCTGATAATGGATAATTCAGTCTTCTAAACAGCAGTCTCAAAGATAAGGCTGTAACAAATGGCCTTCTCCTACAAGCAATTTATCACACATGCGCCTGAGGGATTGTTAATTGTCACGGAGTCCAAGCTAAATTTGATGATGCTTTTGGAGCTTTTGTGCAAACGAATCCCTGTTTTTCATCACCGTATTACTACTAAGAAAAATATAAAGTATAAAAGTGTAAAAAACAGTTTTAATTATGTAAGAACTGCTTAATTTACAAAATTTTACATCAAATGATTTAATGAACACCCAGATTTCTGCAAGACACACAGCTCCTGCTTTAACCTGAGATCCAAATAAACAACAGCCTGGCACAGCTTACCACACCATTTGGGCATGATTAGTTACATTTTGTATAATGCTCCAGAAAATGAGAATTTGTCTTTTAAAATTTTACTTTTTTTAATTCCCCATTTGAGTTAAGTAAAATCTTACAAAGCCTCTACCCTGTGTAGACCAATTAGTTGCCCAAATTGGATGCAGAATTAAATTCTGCACGGTTACAGCTTTAACCATCCAGTGAAGTTAAGTCCACCTTTGTTGTGGAAAATGGCGCACAGGCTGCTATTCTGCACACCTTTGGCTGTGAAAATGTTTCATGAAAAGCTTCAATCCCCTGTACTGCAGCAGCAAGTCCCAGGAGATAGCAGCCTGACTCGGCCATTTTGATGGGTCTGGGCATAAAAGCGCAGGCTTGTGTATCTGCAAAGTGCAGCCGGGGCTCTACATTCCCACAACGCCTTGCACCTTGCCCAAACAACCGCTCTCAAGCGGGTGGGAGTACAACAAAAGAAGAAAAAAAAGAAAGAAAGAAAAAACATATTCAGCTCCCTGTCAAACCTCCACGATGCGGAGGCTGAAGTAAAACCTAAAGCTAGCTGCTTGGAGCTTTCACATGCCAAAATTGCATTCTTTGGAGAAAACAGTCTGGCAAGTGATTGTTTTGCTGTTAGAGATATAAATCCTTGTCGAGTAATAATAGTTCTGTCATTATGCTCCACCGCACCACTCTTTTTCCCTCAGTTTATATTAGTTGATTTTTTTTTATGTGTGTGACAAAAGGATAATGGGATTAGTCTAGTTTTTTTTTAAGTGCACAAGGTAAAGTGTTAAACACTTAAGTAAATGCTGGTCACACACAGTATTTAATTACCCTTTCGGTCTCAGAGGAAGAGAAATTACCTGGAGCTGCACAGGATAAGGAATCATTGGGGAGTGAGTTATTTGCTTGCCAGTGCAAGGTTTTACTTTTAAATAACAT
>NW_005187454.1:455643-457498 GCF_000239375.1 Pundamilia nyererei
TCTGTGATTTTTGTTATGATTTTAGTTTTTTTTAAAAAGACATTCTGGCATTTGTGGTCATAAAGAAACAAGATCAGCAGCCTGCTTCCTATGTGCAACCTTCATTTATTCTCTTTAATTGCAGTGCTTCTCTGGCTTCTGCTTGCCCTTTTTTGGCACCTACCCGTTGATAACTGTTCAGGGATGTAGTATAAATGATTCATGTCTGTCATATGACAAATAAGCCGATCATAGTCATTTGGCATGGATGAAAAGCAGAGGGATGAACAGACAAGAGACACATGAAAGAATGGATGTCTGGGTGAGACTCGGTTCGATACTGCTCAACAAAAGGATTTCACATGAGGCTGAGGCTTCCTCAGGCATCCCGCACTCTTTGTTCATTTTGCCAAGTTAACTCACACAAGTCGACAACCTGCCGACATTGCCAGAGAAGGATGATAACAGCTGTAGTTCCAGACAGACAACCCTCTACTGATTCCTCAAATCTGCAGGCCTCAGTGTGGTTACTCCAGCACTGGCGACACATAGAAAATACCCCCCAAAAGCCAAGAGATAATTTGTTTTTACCTTCTCTTCCATCACCTGAGGCAGGTGAGAAGACGTTCCCAATGGCACATCAATCCATGCATTTAGATTAGGTATTTAGATTCTGTCAGACATTCTGATGTGAAAATAACATTGTTTAATGGATCAATGCAGCCAGGAATTCAAGGTAAATATTCCATACATAATCTGCCAGTCAAAGGTTTGGACACACCTTCTCATTTAATGGTTTTTCTTTATTTTTAATACTTTCTACATTGTAGAGACATACTGAAGACATTATGAAGCAAGATATATGGAATTATGGAGTTAGCAATGAAAAAATTGATAAATAACTCTAAATATGTTTTATATTTTAGATTCCTCAAAGCAGCCACCCTTTGCTTTGTTGACAGTGCTGCAAACCGTTGGTCTTCTCTCAATGAGCTTCATGATCAAGTCACTTGAAATGGTTTTCACTTCACAGTTGTGCCTTGTCCAGGTTCATTTGTGGAATGTCTTGCCTTCTTAATGGGACTGGGACCCTCAGTTATGTTGTGCAGGTCAGGTTGGTACACAGCTGACAGCCCTATTTGACAACTGTTAGAATTCCTATTATGGCAAGAACCAATCAGCTAAGTAAAGAGAAACAAGAGTCCATCATTATTTTAATAACTGAAGGTCAGAAAGTCCAGAAAACTGCTAAAACTTTGAATGTGTTCCCAACTGCAGTTGCCAAAACCATCAAGCGCTACAATGAAAGTGGCTCACATGAGAACCGCCCCGGGAAAGGAAGACCAAGAGTCACCTCTGCTGCTGAAGATAAATTCATCCGAGTCACCAGCCTCAGAAATCGCAAGTTAACAGCGCCGCAGACTAGAGGCCAGATAAATGCCACACAGAGTTCCAGTAACAGACACATCTCTACTGTTCAGAGGAGACTGCGTGAATCAGGCCTTTATGGTCAAATAGCTGCTAAGAAACCACCACTAAGGAAAAGCAACAAGCAGAAGAGATTTGTTTGGGCCAAGAAACACAAGGAATGGACATTAGACTAGTGGAAATCCAATTTTGAGATCTTTGGTTCCACCCAACGTGGAAAAGGTGAACAGATGGTCTCTACATGTATGGTTCCCACTGTGAAGCATGGAGGAGGAGGTGTGATGGTGTGGGGGTGCTTTGCTGTTGACACTGTTGGGGATTTGAACCAGCATGGCTGCCACAGCATCCAGCAGTATCTATCTATCTATCTATCTATCTATCTATCTATCTATCTATCTATCTATCTATCTATCTATCTATCTATCTATCTATCTATCTATCTATCTAT
>NW_005187454.1:457518-463793 GCF_000239375.1 Pundamilia nyererei
CTATCTATCTATCTATCTATCTATCTATCTATCTATCTATCTATCTATCTATCTATCTATCTATCTATCTATCTATCTATCTATCTATCTATTCAGTTATATACCAAAATAACAGTAGTGACAAGATTAAAAAGACAAATAATAATAGTGTAACCGAATAAAACATTTAGGTATATTAACTGACATGTGAAAGTTTGACACAGTGTCTTATTAAAGGGAAGTTTTCCAGAGATGGCTAGCAGAACGACTGTAAGTTACTGTCATGGAGTGAAAGTTTGAAAATGGTAACATAAGCTGATTTCTGTCACCCGGAGACACAGATCGCAGATACAGCGCTATCACATGAGATGGATTTTCAACACTTTTTTTCTTTCCGTAAACGCAGACTTATAATGTGTTATCACCTGTCATCGTTGACAGGCTGTTGGGCCTGATTATCTCTTTCTAAAATGACATGCAGCGGCAGTGTTTGTGGAGACCTCCGGGAGAATGTCACGCCTGCACGGGAATTACAAAGGGCAACATGCAACACTTTATACAAAACACACTGAACTTGTTTGGGTATTATTTTATGTCAACTTGAATTAACGCCTGTGTCAAATGTTTGCACATATATGTGCTAAACAGGGCTCTGTACACTGTGCACACTGTAGTTTGGTGGAATACGTCTTTATTGTTGAGGTGCTGAATACTTTTCTGTGTACTGCTGTCATACTGACTTGACACCTAATTTAACGATGACATAAAACCTGACAGTCATAAACTTAACTTCACTTTTATTTATTATATATTCCTCTTCTTCCTTTGCCTCTGACATTTGTGATATTTTCACCTGAACATCCTGAGAAGGAATAAAGGCTACAGTTCAGGAAGAGAAGTTCAGACTGATTTATCATAGTGAACTGGAATCCAGTTTAAAGGGGGTGGGGGTGGGGGTTGATTAGCAAATGTTCCCAGAAAACCTCACCACTTCAACAGGATGACATCCTCACAGGAGAAGCTGGACCTGCTGGGTCCATAATCTCCACGTGACATAAAGCGGTGTGAACGCAGGAGATGAAATTGAAATGAGCACCTCAAATTCCTCAGGAAAACTCTAATAAGAAACACCCCAGGGAAGTTAGATAGTGGGGGCTGGTGTCTGCGTACGTGTGCAAACGGTGGCAGCCCTTATGTGGGCTTCGAAAAAGCACAGAAGTGGCAAAGCTACTCTGACAAGGAGGACGTTTAAGTTCAGAGCATGTGAGACTTGTCCCGTCGAGTGAAAACAATTGGCCAGCCCCAGCTCCAATTCATCAAAGTGACAGCACTTGGCCACGTGGAAATGAATGAATAAATAAAGGAGAATGCATTCAGTGTGCAGATAAAGAGTAGCCTGCTGGGTAGACACTGCCAGAGAGGACTGTCAGTATATATACCATTCAGCCCTTGTTGGCAAAATGACATCCTCCAAGAATGAAACACTTGCATGAGGTTTCCTGCTCCCTGCTACACATGACATGCAAATGATTTGTGACAGTGGGAATAAAATGTAATCTCTACAATTCCCGTTTTGCTGTTCATCCGCTGATACCGTAACCTCTGCAGCATGGCTGCTGCTTGTTGTCATGTGGAGTAGTTGACCTCGGAAACTCAAGCATCAGCATCCTCTCCTTGACTTTGACTATTAAAAAAAAGGGGTTACCTCACCCTATCTCTCCTGCTCTTGAGCTATGACCTGCCACATATCCATTATTGATTATCACTTTCTGTTACTGCAGAGTTTCCACGGTTACCTATAGGCTTCTGTGATGCAATATGAAGCTCCCTTTGTGTGCAAGTCAAAAGAAATAGGAGTGTCTTTGAAGGGGGAGTAGAAACACAGGGTTCTCCTCACAGGATTCCTTGTCTCTTCCATCTTCAGGGTAAAAAAAAAGTTCTGGAAATAAGTAAAAAAAACGATCATATACTGTAGTTTTAGCATACTGCAGCATTTCAGGAAATATGCGTATTTTTTCTTGTTTATGGTTAGATAAGAAAATAGTTTTCATAGCTTTAGGCTAAATCTCAAAGTATAGGCAGCAGACTCTCAGCACATGTGCCAGCATTACTTAGGACGTTCTGCTCAGTACGCTGCGTTCAGGTGTGTGGCCGCTGTAGCGTACTAATGCCAGGATGCATCACGGTATCAATCTTCTCTGCTAACACTTTCCCATTTTCCCCATATTGCCAAACTATCCCCTTGTATAAGTATGAATGAAAACTCCATTTTGCAACGGAGGCCTGAGAACGTTTCTTCTGTGTCATTTGTCACTCAAAGCCACTTTAAATGCATCACTCAGTTCGAACTTTTTATGGGATTTCTTGGATCAATCCATCATCGCTCGAACAAAACAGATTTGAACAGCACAAGCAACTTTTTCCCCTCCTCCCCCCACCCTTGTGCGGACAAAAAGGCTCTTATTTTCCCAATGAGCTGGGCTCCCTCAGCTGTGGCATATCATTCTGAGTGACACCTTCATCATAAATTACATACAGGCAGCACGATGGCACCCAACTTTACCCTGGGGTAAGCAGTGGGTGGTGCGCGAGTTGTGGGGGGAGTCTTGTGTTGCTTGGCTGCACAGGGAACAATATTGATTAACACTCATGTTTCTTTTGAATCAATCTCCATCACCTATCGGCCATCTTCTCCATTATATTTCATCTGGGGGAAGACGGATGGTGGAGATGGGTGGATGTGTGCAGGGAGCCTATCTGTTGCACTGCAGAGATTCCATCAGCAGATTTAGTGTTGTCTCCATCACCACCAGAATTGCCTAATGGAGGGCGGGCACATCACTGTCACTACCCGCATCCCCCCACCCCACACACACACTTCCATCTTCCCCATTCTCACCCCCCCCCCTTCCCCCTTAACCTCCACCCTTGGGGATCCAGAGGCAACATTTACTTTGGCTGATTAAAACTCCTGCCACATAGGACCTGGAGGCACAGCGAGACGCCCTCCCTGACAGGTGGATGTGTGGTTTTTGTCTCTAAATGTACCCAAAAACAATACATGTGTTACTCTCTGCATGTATATTTGAAGTGAAGGAATAATTCCTAGCTTGCTGTCTCCGTGAAGCACAAATAAAGTGGCTGGTGTGGATGCTTCGCCATTCATTTTTTAGTTGATGCATCAATTCTTACCCCAGGCAGATCCGAAATAATGGAACATTTTTCACGTCAATCAAAGTCCAAAGATAATGAATATCCTTCCATATTTCTTTATTTATTATTTGACACGATATTAAATCAGAAGCCATATTTTGTACCGCCCACCGCCCGACCCCCGCTAACCCCCACCCGAGACCACCGCCACATGGCATATTTATCCTCAAAAACAATCTAAGTTTTGATTGTTCCCCGATAAGCCCTGAGCTGCTGGATGGAGCCTCTGCATGGAGCGGATCTCACTCAGCTGGTGTCAGCCAGATTTATTTTTCCTCCCAGCACTGGAGCTTGGTTGGCGCTCAGCTCAGCCCAAACCCCCTGGCACTCTAACCAATCTATCAAGTCCATCAGTGTTTCATGTAGCCTAGGGGACACTGGCTGGCAGCCCAAATGAGCTCACTCTTCCTCTTCCTGCTCTTGCCATTGCCTGCTCTCCCTGCTAAACATATCTGAGCTGTAGATGCCTGCTTAACTGCTGGCTGTCTGGATTTTACTCCTTGGCTTGGTTGTGACAGCACCAAGTAAAGTTTACCAACTGCAACACTGCCCTCTTTTAAAAATAGAATGGAAATAGGTAAGGCTCCCTATCTTAGTGATTACACAGATCCTAGTGCATCCACAGTTGTGGACATTGGTCGCACATTAAATCTTTTTGTCTCAATGTGTCCATGTTGCCCTTTTAAGAGAAAATAAGGCCAATGAGAGAGAAATGCAAATGACTGAAATTGTTTTTATAAAAACATTTTAAACTCTGTTTTGCTTCTTAACAAATTCTGGTGGCTGTTGAACTGCTATATATTTTTGCTACAGTGTAAGCTCACCAGCTAGCTGCTAACCCTGCCCTGAGGTGCAAAACACAACAGCATTTCACAAAACACAACAGTTCACTCCAATGTGATGTCGCTACCAGCCACTCATCAACAATAGCTCTTTCAAATTATTCCCCACTCTCCTGGTATTTTTGAGGCTGCACTATTGTGGAAAATTAAATTGTAGGATTGACTCTAAAAAAATAAATAAAACCCAAAACAATAAGCATGGTGCACTCCACTTCACTGAGAAATATTCTGTGTTGTGTACTAAAATAACCTTGTAGCTAGAATTGTTCTCAAAAGGCATCCAAGGCGTCATGTGCATTTGGCTTTGTTGAGGAATATGGGCCGATGTGAACACATTGACTTGCCAGCTGAAAATTGTGTGTCGTAACTTTTTGTGTGGCTGTGAATTACCTGGAGTCTAAATGTATTATTTAGCAAAACCAAGTTGTTTATTGTTACTTCTTGTGCGTCATCTGTGTATCCATATTAGCATCGCAGGGGCCTATCCCAACTGCCATATGGCAAGAAGCAGAGTATCCTGCTAACACACAGAGATAGACAAGCATTTACACTCATAAGAAATGGCCAAGAATCACCACTTAACCTAACCACATATCGTTGGACACGTGCAATGGGATGCACGTTGCTATTTACTACTGCATCATTTACTACTGTTCACTGCATCATTCCATGTTTGGCACTGATCACCACCTGCACTCATGTATATATCATGTATATATCTATCTATCTACTTAGCACTTTTAATTCTTATTCTCATTTTTATTTTCATGTCTATTTAAGCTTAATTTATAACAGTATGTTTGCACTGAAGCACCGCAGCAATTTCCTAATGTTGTAAACCCGCTCAACATTTGGCAATAAAACCCTTTCTGATTCTGATTCTGATACATGTACCTCTTCTTCTACATGTACCTCTTCTTCAAAACATTAATATAGTAACTGCTCGCTGTTTTCTAAAGGCATATTTAAAATGTGCAGGTTTCTTGCATATAGTGTATGACATAACAGCCATTTATGAAGAAAATTACGCAGAGAATGATTTTTGTTCTGAAGACTGAATAAAGTCTTGATAATCTATCTTCGCTCAAGTCTTCATGCCTGGATGACAGATGCGGAAAACGGTTAACTGACTGAAGTTGGGCCAGACTGTGTGCCTCATTTTAGACTGTAGAAAATTAAATCACAGGAGAATACGCAGATATGAGAGCACGATGATCATCAGGCAAAAAAAAGCAGTGGCCATTAAGCTGCCTGCTGCCTCTGGGAATCACAGTATTTTTGACAATTTTCCCCCAGATGAAATTGTCACAGCCAGGCTCAAGGCGGGTAGATGAGGTACGTCTGATCACGCTGACCTTGTTCACAATATTTTTCACCTCAACCTCCAGGGACTCAGAGCACAGACAGGAAGTTTTCAGTTTTTGTTCGGTCGGTTGTCTGGACACAATTGTTTTATTTTTGTTTCTGTAGGACTCATATAGGTTGGACATTTACAGGCAGTGCTTTAAAGCAGTGGTATCCAGTATTAGCTCATCATACCATCCCTGGGCAACAAGAGAACTAATAACTTACAGCCGTACAACTATATACACACATCAACAGAGTCGTGGGCTAAACAGTCTTCTACATTAAACAAGAACATCAATCTGCTTTTGGTCCGTTGCTACTTGCTGCTCCAGGTTCCTGGATGAGAGGTGAGACATCCTTCAAACTACTTTTTTAAAGCTCTTAAGATTTAGCTCTGTAAACCAGTTATCAATTACTTTGCATTGAAAAAGTGTGTTATTAAGTTCCAGGTGGAGCATGATCTCTCTATCTATATGAAGGACATCGAAAGAAACGTGTGCTTTTTTTTAAAGGATTGGATTAGGGACCTTTGGTCAGCCTCCACGTCCAAGAGAACACATTTACACAGACTGTGATTATACTCTCAGAAGGTCATCACAGTGAAAAGTACTTCTAATCGTAGTTTAAAATCAGTGAGAAGTGGATTAGGACTATTTTAAGAGGTCCTGGCTCTCTCCATCATGCTCTTGTTGCTAAGTGACGGGGTTGCTGTGGAGTTTGTGAGGGAATGCTGACCTCTCATACTGTCATGCCAACAATATGTTTATGTTCTGTGACTCTCTAAAGATATTTAAGACACGGCTCAGAATTAAGATGTAACAATCACACTGATTTGTGTCAAATGATCTATATCGTAATTTTCAATTCATTTTAAGATTTCAAGTTTTCTGTTAT
>NW_005187454.1:464444-466462 GCF_000239375.1 Pundamilia nyererei
AAAAGTCTTGAGCCACCCCTCGTTCTTTAGATTTTGCTTCCAATGAGCCCAACTTTCTTGCAATTTTCTTAAAATGGTCTTGAGTAATCGTTCTCCAGGCTTCCTGAATGTTTTTCAAAGTATTTCTTTGGACGTTGGCTTCTTGAACATGTTCAGAGGAATATTTGATAGTGACCTATGATTTTGGCATAACAAAGGCATATAGCTCAAGACCTACTAACAACTTAACAAAGAACAGGCACTTTGTTACTAAGGGCCAACTGCAAAAACACACTGCTTGTTCTCATTTCTTTAGCAATGAGAAATGCAAAAGATGGCATCACTTGGTATTCCTGCACCAACAAGGCCATTCCCAAAGTGCTATTAGGTGAAAATTTAACATATCTTGGCATGTGTGTGTGCAGTGTAACCTTACCAATTCTGTGTGCACACTTTGAAAACCTGATGGAGTCCTGAAATCACGCTTTAAACAAAAAAGTTTAATGAGGTAAGTCTGGACAAAACTTCAGCAAGTCAGTGCGCCAATATCTCACATTGTTACACACAGCAAACTAGATAGTGTACGAGTACTTCCTGTCTTCCTTTCCTTTTTTAGCCTTTGTACGTAGATAGCTAGTTGTTTACCCATTTTTTTCTATATGCTATGCTAACTCTCCGCTGGCATATTTAGCCCCACAGACATGAGAGCAGTTTCAACTTTCACATTAAGAAAACTAATGTGTGCATTTTGCAAAACGTTTATCTAATCCTATAATGTTTCCGGCATCCCACAATAAGGTGCGAACAATCACACTCTTTTATCGTTACAAAAACGCTAATGGGCCAACACATCATTAAATTCACATCATCATGAAATATATTAAAACTCCATAAGTAAGAAGCTAAATGGTTCTCACTCAGGGTTATTTTTTGATAATGCCCAACTGCCCCCATGGCTGAAATTAAACAAAAACATTAATCTCTCATAAATAGCGAGGGAAAGCCGAGCTCATGCCTCAAGGCCTTGGGCATGCAGATGAAAAGCAGGACTACAGTAAACTAAAGGAGTACTCATAAATAAAAGTAGGAGGCAGAATTCATAATTCTGCATTACAGTTAATCAAACAGCATAGAAGCAGTTTATGGATTATGGAAAAAAATCACAGTATTTCTAGCAATAAGAAAAAGACAATTAGCACCGCACAGCCTTCATAAATTAAGTGAGCTATAAATATGCATATGTCCCCAGGTAAAGTGTAAAATTAAACCTTAGATGCTTTGAAAAGTAAACTTGCATTAACTATTAACTATTGTTACTTGTTGCTGTTCATTGTGTGTGTGTGTGTGTGTGTGTGTGTGCGGGTGTGTGTGTGTGTGTGCGTGCGTGTGTGTGTGGTGGTGGTGGTGGTGGGGGGGATGATGTTATGGTCCTGAATCACTGCCATGTATTTAATTCTGGTAAAGTTTCTTTGCTGATTGCACTTGAAATGCATACAGTGGAAGCAAAAGTGCAAAGATTAATGGTCATCAGTTGTGGCATATAGGCATACAGCATGTCTCCCCCTCCTCCCATTAGTCAACACCTATAGCATGGTTACCTGATCCGGTCCTATCAAAAGGTAAAGTTTTAAGCCTAAAACAAAACAAACCCTTTTTTACTCTGCATCAGTTTTGGTACGATTTGTAAACAGACAGCAGTTCTGCAGATGAAGAACAGCAGGGAGCAGGCCGACGCTCTGATAAAAAAGCATCAAAGCAGCTCTGAATTGAAGTGACAGGTGTTAGATCCACGTAACCATACGCACAACTAATCATGTGATCCCAGGTTCAACCAAATCTGCTGAAAGAATCAAAATTTTGGATCAGGAAAGACTGAGATAGGCCGTATTGGCAAGTGTGCCCGCCACTATACCACAGGCTTGCTCATATAAACAAAGTCTGAGGATGAGCTTGGTTTAATGGATCAGAGAGCTGAGATGGGATGCTAGCTTAAAATGGCACAAACATTCCTCCCCTCAGGCAGTTATTTTCCAAACAGC
>NW_005187454.1:468181-469385 GCF_000239375.1 Pundamilia nyererei
ACTGGGCATGGCTTTTAAGCTTTTGTGTCCTTTCCCCCAGTTCTCACTGTGTACTGCACATTAAAAAAAGATATTTTCTCAATATTAATTCCTGAAGGGAACACCGAAGCTTGCCCAGAATTAATGTTGTATTTAACTTGCATAATAAAGAAAGCCCTCATTACAGCTATACATAGTGGATAATTGATGATCAGATGTCCTTTTCCCCCAAGAAGCAGCTCTACGTACGGTCAGTGTTCAAACGATATGAAACAAACCAGAAGCTTTCTTGAAGCTTTATGTCTGGGTTTCATTCATCATTCATTTCATTCTTTTTTTTGTATGAATTCTTTATTTCTCTCCCAAATCGCCATCCCCTTGTTTTACCAAATGTTCTTGTGAATGATGTTACTCTCTTTACCAACAGCAAAGCAAAACATTTACCATCAATATTTTATTTGGGTGAAAGTATTTCCTGTTCTCAGTATCAGCCGTAGCTGCACTAAGACACGTCAGTGTCTGTCCACTTTATATTTTTAGAATTTATTTCCACGGCCCTTTCAAATAACATTAGAAGTGTGCCGCAGTGGCTTTTAATATTTCATAGCAAATCTAATCAATCACTGACAGTACTGCGCACAAGTCATCCCCAGTTTATTATATTTTGCTTCCAGATTTTCCAGGCTTTGTTTTTTGTTTTTCTTCGGACATTGGCTGCTTTTTCACTCACTTTAGAGTGACTGACCACTTTCTGAGGATTGTTAAGCCACCTAACACTGAGCTGTGAATCAAACACAAAATGCCCAAAAAGATGACAGCTTGATAGCAAACAAACAGTATCTGAAGTTAAGCCCTTAAGAAACAGAGAAAAATCCAACAAAGACCTGATACAGGACTGGAGAGATAAATGTGGCCTTTAGCAGATGGAGTTCATCCATCTGCTTCAGAAAAAGTCTTTGTGGAACGGTGGCTTAAAAGAAAATATTTGTAAGAAAGGAAAACAGGGATCAAAGGCTGAGGTAAGCCAGATTACACAAAAATGGTGTGAATATCAGTGGAACAAGGTGCTATGAAGTGATGAATCCAAATTTTACATTTTTAGTTCATATTGCTGTCAGTGTGGTCAAGACAGACATACAGGGAGTGCAGAATTATTAGGCAAATGAGTATTTTGTCCACATCATCCTCTTCATGCATGTTGTCTTACTCCAAGCTGTATAGGCTC
>NW_005187454.1:471001-478169 GCF_000239375.1 Pundamilia nyererei
TTTTTTTTTTTTTTGCATAACAGTGATCCCAAACAGTCTGCTGTGCAGTTAAAGCATACCTGGATAGGAAAACACACAGTGGGACACTACCAGTCATGGAGTGCCTCCCCAAAGCCCCAACCAGTACTGAAGCAGTGGGATCATCTTGACAGAGAAAAGAACAAAAGGCAGAAACATCCAAAGAAGAGCTTTGAATGTCCTCGAAGAAGCCTGGAGAACTATTCCCGAAGACTACGTAAAGAAATGAGAAGAAAGCTTGTCTATGACAGTTCTCACTGTATTGAATAATAAAAGCTTATTCGATTTATACAGACTTTATTCTGTATTTCCATATATGTTTGCAAAGGATTTCTATTTCTCAACACACTGTAAAGAAATGAGGGGTGACTCAGACTGCTGCAGCGCCGTATGTTTTATCCACACCAGTAGTGTTTATTTAAATTGGTTTCAATCAGCAGTCGTCTCTGAATAACACAATCAGCACTGATAGACAAAGAGAAATCAACACACTGGCACACTGGAGACGTGCATCAGTATCTTCTGTGTAATTATGACTTAACAAATTATACTCAGTTACAACATGAATTTACAGAATTGGACAGTTCCAGTAAAGCACTGTTTTGTTTGCCAGCTTCACAAAACAAACTCTGATGATCTCATCCTGTCTCTGCATTAATTAAACAGTAAGTGGACTCTTTTCATCTTCTGGCACTGAAAATTCTTTTTTCATGCCAACTGTATTTGACCTTTGACACCGGGAAGCAAAGACAGGACAAACTCGGTGGTGCACTTAATGACTGCTCTGCTTGCCATACTGCCAACACCTCTTTCTTTTTCTATTTTATGGCTCCTTTCATCATCATCCAAGGACTGCTTTGCTTTCACTATTTAACTGATGCACATTACTGACTGATTGTTGACTGCCCTTTACCAGCAGGATCTAGAAGTAATTCTTCTAGCCACGAAACATGACTTCACCATTACTAGAAATATCAGGTGGTCACCAAAGTCATGCAGACTCATAAATGACAATTTGTGGCAGATTACATTATTATCTAATGGTTGAGTAGGTATTTCAGACTAACATTGCTGGCTCAGAGGATAGATTTCATCCTGTTTTAACACGTATTAAAAAAGTGGAACAATGCTTTAAACTAACCTTGTTTAAATAAAGGTGCTCTGCCAGTTTTAACTGCCAAAAAATAACCTTTTGTTTTGCATCCAAAAAGCATTTCATTACAAGATATGGTTTTATTGATATTGTTATTCCCAACTAGCTGTGGCAAATACTGTATGACACACTGTAATAAAATGAAAAATCGCTTTCTATTGAAACAGCTGTATAAGAAACAACAAAACAGAGCGCTGGTGCTTTGGTCTTGTCTGGATTTATTAGAATGAATTGGGGCCACTTGGGAAGCGCAGTGAAATGCTCTCATTCCTCCCTGACGGTGCGTACAGTCTTTGCAATAGTGTTTGTTGGTATTCTGAGATCTGTAAAATGTTGGGCTGGTGTTAGAAGGAAAACACCAGGCTCGTTTCTGAGAGCAGCGGCTGATGCTCAGTCCCTTGGGCTCCTCAACACTGCTGCTGCCAAACCCCGTGGGCCCTTGCTTCGTCTTCTAGAGCCTACAGATCAAACACTCAAGCGCAGGACTGTCAAAACCCATCTTGTCAGGGAGAGAAGAGCACGCTGAGTGGCTGTGATACAGTTTCCTGGTGAAAAAGGAAGCCCAAAAATGACTTTGCTTTGACTTTTTGGACCAATGTGTTCAGTCAGCAGCTTCTTGTGACTTACTTACATCTCAGCATGTTTAGAAATGCGTCCTACTTACTGACCATACCCTTGCTGAAGAACGCTGAATCCTTTAGGAGGCTTGTTACGAAACAACTTATTTCATATCGCCGCATGCCTCTGGCGGTTGGAAAAGCGAGTTCTGTATATGTTTTCTCGAAATCAAAGAGCAAAAACAAAAATATGGAGACAAAGCAGGAAAGCAGCATATAGTAATACAGGGGGAAATAAACAGAAAATGTGGCCCTGGGCACTGAGCTGTATCTCGGAAAGATTAATGAGTGTTCCTGTGGAGCCTACATTTAAATAGCATTGCTTTAAATATGATGTTGATGGGGTATAATTAATTACCAGCACGCAAACTGTTGTTTTCATTGACATTACTGTACATGCATAGAAAGTTACAGCTCCCACTAATGAAAATCACAACCTTTCTAAAAGATGTCTTCATTGGTGATAAGCCAGCAGGTCAAGAGAGCATAATTTGGCATCCACAGAACTGCTGGCTCACTTACTCTCTTCTCAAACTAGAACATGGAAAATAGGACTTGTGGTCCCATTTCCAAAAGGCAGAACAGCACCTAGAGGGAGAAAATACACTCAAGAAGGCAACAAGGACAGTACTGCAGCTATTTAAGTCAGGGGGACTTATGGAACAGCACAGTTTCTGTAGAGTAACCTGAATAAATTATGGAGTGCCTCACACAAGAGATAGAGCTTCGCTAAGAGAGTGTATAGAGCGCACTTGTTTCACCTCGTCATCAATCAAGCATGGAAAGCAATCTAAATCTGTCGATACAGGATGGTGAATAACAATGAGAGCTCCTTTGTGAATGGAAAGAGAAAGCGTATGTAGGCATGCAGCCAAGATATAGCCACACATCGAGACAGAGCCAGATTTCAGCTGCTTGACATCAGCTGCTCGAGTCTTTCAAGATTCAGACTTGGCACAGTTTGTAGTAAAAACCATATATAGATGTAAACAGCAAAAGTTTTCAAAGACTGCTCACATGTCGTCTTTCCTTAAACTCCTGGCATGTTATCAATATCTGTTTAGCACTAAGCACAATCCTGAAGGACATTACAGTCACTGTCATAAAATCGTGTCACCTTTGTTTTCATGACACACTTGCCCCACAGTGTGCTTTTCATTCACGACAAATAAATAACAGCAAAATACAGAAGTAGAAGCAACAAGGATGTTTTAAAATGTCTTGCTTCGAGGGTTATTTGGCCCGTTACAGATGGAGGAAAAATGTCGTTTCTTTTGATGTTTCTGACATATGTGGTTGAGACCACAAATATTTCAGTAACTTTTAGCTGTATCAAAATGCGTTCTGCAAGTACTGGAGATGTCACAGAATTTCACGTAGTAGACACTCCAGTTACTGTTCACCATCACAACCAGTCACTTCTTTTACACACGTGTAAGCTTCAGCGATGACCTTTAAGTCTATTGTAGTTATCCTTTGAAAACGAGAGCTATGTCGTTGTCACAACTTTTGAATCATAACGACAACCAAAACACCAGCATCTACCGATATGCACAGTTCTCAGTGTTTGTCAAAGAAGAGCAAGTCGTCATTTGAGATCACATGGCAGTAATAGCTTCACACGTGATGTTTAAATGTGTCACAGAAACCATCTGCAAGTAAACTTTGCCAAAAAGTAGCAAATGAAAGAAAATAGTATATTACGTTGTCCTACAAATTCTCTAAAAATGATAAGGACACCACATATTTAATTGAAATAGCATCACATAACACATGAAAAAAGGTGGGTTACCCATAATATACGAATTACAATAGAGCACAAAAATTCATAGTTCTTCTTTTAAATCTTAAGGGTTTCATTTTGTAGTGCATGCTTCCCGGTTTCCATTTCATCATTTTTTAGGGGGACGTAACATTTTGATACATTCAAAAATGCATAATGAACAGCAGCATTAACACATCTAAGGACGGGAGATCTTTCATCTCTGTTCTTTGTTCTGGTTTCATGGTCAGAGATCCTGATTTCTAAATCTCATTTAGTTTTACCTTCATACACTACCTGGCACACTAGCAGGCGCATCAGGTAAACCACAAATTACAAAACATTCTTTTATAAATTTGGATTTTCTTTCCAGTGTGGGGATACAAAAGCATATCGCTTTACTCATAGCACTGCAAACATTTCCTGGAGAAATTCCCACCTGGAATAACAGATGAAATATCTTGAGAAGGTTTATAGCAATCAGTCCTTCCCATGTCTGATTATTTATTAGCAAATAAAGGTCTATTATAGTTGAAATTAAAAACATGTTAAAGGATCACTGCTTAAATGTGCCAATGTGTAATTTATTTAGCTTTTTTTTTTTTTAGATATGGGGGAAAATATTGTGGCAAAAACATCATTTTTAAGAACCTGTAGATGTTGACTTCTGAATCAATCAAGATTCAAGATTCAAAGTGTTTATTGTCATTTCTTTGTGCAATGAAATTCTTTCTTTGCTGTCCACCCACAGATGCCGATGAATATATACAATAGAAATAGAACATATAAATACAAATAGTACAAATAAATAGCTGAAGACAGAAAAGGAGACAAAACATGGAGATTTGAAACAGATGTGTGCAAAAGAGCTATAGCTCAATATGCTGGCTTAATATGTAAGATGACCAGACGTGGAAAAAAAAATTATTATTACTGTTCAAAATGGGTCAGCTGTTCAGGTGTCCGACAGCAGTGGGGAAGAAGGAGTTAGTGAGTCTGGATGTTCTGGATTTCACACTCCTAAACCTTCGTCTCGAGGGCAGAAGTGTGAACAGTTGGGGGTCTTTGAGGATGGAGGCAGCTCTCCTCTGGACTCTGCAATGGTAGATGCTCTGCAGAGAGGGCAGCGGGGTCCTGGTGATCTTCTCCGCAGTTGTTATCACTCTCTGCAGGCGTTTGCTGTCCATAGCAGTAGTGCTGCCGTACCATGCAGTGATGCAGCTAGTCAGGGTCTCCACAATGCAGCTGTAGAACCTGCTGAGGATCTTGGCCGACATACCAAATTTCCTCAGCCTCCTCAGGAAATACAGCCCCTGCTGAGCCTTCTTGACCAGCTGTGTGGTGTTCAGTGTCCAGGTGAGGTCCTCAGAGATGTAGACGCCCAGGTACCTAAAGCTGCTCACCCTCTCCACTTCAAGGCCCCAGATAGACAGCGGTGGGTGAGGCCTCCTCTTCTTCCTCGTGTCCACTATCATCTCCTTTGTTTTTCAGTGTTGAGGGTGAGGTTGTTGTCCTCACACCATGACACCAGACCGGCCACCTCTCTCCTATAAGCCGCTTCGTCCCCTCCAGTGATGCGACCGATCACTGCAGTGTCATCTGTGAACTTCAAAATGATGTTGTCTTTGTTGGAGGCGGCACAGTCATGGGTGTAGAGGGTGTAGAGGGTGGGGGTGAGGACACAAACTTGTGGGACGCCAGTGTTTGTAATAATGCTGACTGAAGTCCTGTTGCCGATCCTGACAGAGGCCTGCCAGTCAAAAAGTCCTGTAGCCAGTCACATAGGGAGGATGCAGGTTGAGTGTTGCCAGCTTGTGAGTGAGTTTGTGTGGGATGACAGTATTGAAAGCGGAGCTGTAATCAACAAAAAGTACTCCGATGTATGAGTCTTTGTTTTCCAGGTGGGAGAGTGAATAGTGAAGGGCAGCAGCGATGGTGTCTGACGTGGACCTATTGGACAGTAGGCATACTGCAGGGGGTCCAGAGTGTCTGTGATGTTGCTCTGGATGTAGGCCAGTACCACTCTCTCAAAACACTTCGCAATGATTGGAGTGAGTGCAACTGGTCTATAGTCATTCAGGCAGGTGGCTGGGCTTTTCTTGGGGAGATGGATGATGGTTGTGGTCTTGAAGCATGTGCGGACAGTGTTCTGGCTGAGAGAGAGGTTGAAGATGGAGGTAAGAACCTCCGCCAGCTCATTGGCACATGCTTTAAGAGCCCGCCCCGGGATGTTGTCTGGTCCTGCTGCCTTGCGGGGGTTGATCCTCCTCAGGGCTTTGTGCACCTGGTCTATTGTGACCGCTGGCGGGGGTGGGGGTGTGTGTGGTCTGGGGGGTCTGGAGGGTCTGGGAGGTAACCTTTCATCAGAAACCTTTATGGAACAATCAGCTTCTCAGTAAGAAAAATAAAATACAATTAACCTTGCTTCATTTTACTTCAGATTTGGTTTTGCATTTACATTTTCTGGCTATTATCAGGTGCAAAATTTAATTTCATCTTTTTTCCTGTAGTCACTTATAGTACATTCAGTGACAACTAATTTGTGAGTGCCCTCTAGGTCTCCAGGTTTTATACAGTGTGATTAAAGTAAAAAGACTATTTCCAGTGAAGACACCATGTGAGTTATCAGTGACACATTCCATGTCTTCATCTTCATATTAATACGATTTTTTTCCACCAATGCTTTCAAACTTTTCAGAGCCAGCACTGTGCAAGCTTGATCACTTAGGTGCTGCTACAGTGTCATATAGTACCACTGGCAGGAGCAGTCAGTGCTTACCGCGTTGCACTGAGAGTGCTGGGAATTTGTCATTCTAACCAATTCAATATCTATCCAATTTTAAAACCTTTATTACATCCTGCTTATTTATATCTAATCTCTCCTGGTCGTGCAGTAACTTAATTTTAATACACTGTTAACAATCAAAATGGAAATATGAGCACGTTTGCTGGTAGTACAAGAATGAGCTGGAAGCCTTATTATTCTGACGTCCACTGCTTTGTTAACTTATCTTTACTGGCTGCAGTAATGTTGAAATGCCCAATGACATTACTGTCTGCTGTGTTTGCAGGAGCAACAGTGAACACTTCCTCATCCAAACACTGACACTGCGTGTCTTCTCATGTACAAAACATGCAAGACCATGAAGACAATGATGCTTTTCAGTGGTAACTTTCACACAATGTTCATGTGGTATAGAGGTTTTTTTTTTTTCTTTTAGGCCTGTCACTTCTTCTTTGTCCTCCAGTTCTTCAAAAATTTTAAGGACACACTGCTCACCATGGCAAGATGTGCCAAGTTTTTGATTAAAAGCTCTTTGAAAATCACCTTGTTGATGCAAACAAAACAAAACAACAACAGTTTTATGCCTGTCAAACTGTGTTGTGTTTGGCATTTTTTGTTGATTCAGGATAAGAAATTGAAAAGATTTGTTTTTGCAACAGGGTGCTAGTAGCAAAGTGTCTAAAGACGCAATTTAAAAATGGGTTCTTTGTTAAGTTTTCTGTTACGTAGACATAGAACAATGGTCCATCCTTTGAATTAGATGCCCGTTTAAGCTTGCATGATTCATAGGTCTGTGGTAAGTGGCTTAACACAGAAAAACGCTCCTGTGAAAA
>NW_005187454.1:479940-481247 GCF_000239375.1 Pundamilia nyererei
GGATACTGGATGCCTGTGCTGGCATTTCTCCTGCGGTGTTGCTATCAGTGTGTGAAGAGTGGGAGAAGAGGGTTGCATTGACAATCCAACACAATGGGCAGCACAATGAACACATTTTACAAGTGGTCAGAAACTTGTAAATAACTCATGAATAATAAAGAAGAATAAAGTTACGTTGAAACCAAGCACACCATTGTTTTTCTTGTGACATTACCAATAAGTTTGATGTGTCACATGGCCCTCTTCCTATTGAAAAAACAGAAGTTGCATCCAAGATGGCCGACTTCTAAATGGCGACCATGGTCACCACCCATCTTGAGGAGTTTGCCCCCTCACATATGCTAATGTGCCACAAACAGGACTTTAATATCACCAAGCATTCCCATGTTATTACGGTGTATCCATATAAATGGCCAACCCTTTAGATTACCAACATTCCCATTAGGAGGTAAATATGAAAGCAGATAAAGCCTCAAAATGTAAATGCCAGGGATGATGTGGTTTATTTATAGTCACTTATTATGAAATTGCCTAGAGGTTTGAAATCAGACTTAATTATCAGTCCACAACACATTTAATGAATAAAGAATCACAATAAAATGATTAGCTGGGTCCTCTAACAGAGGCCTGGGAGCTTGAGATTCCTATGCAGTATCTTGGTTGTTCCTAGGACACTTTTGTGTTGTGACCCCAGTTTGTGGATCACTGCCCAAGTGCTCCGATTACCATGGGGACCAATTTTGCCTTCACCCTCCACATCTTCTCGAGCTTCTTGTGTTCTTTCTTCTTGATGTTGGTATCAGTTCATATAGCTAGATCTATCACTACAGCCATCTCCCTCTGTATGTCCACCGCTACTATGTCCAATTGGTTAGCCATCACCAGTTAGTCTCTCTGTATCCGGAAGTCCCACTGGATCTCGGTCATTCTCAACCACTCTGTGGGGGCTTCTAATCCTTCTGATTAGTACATAGTCTCAGGGTGCTGGATTTGGGGCGAAACCCTCCATAAGGTAAGGCGCCTCCTTGTCCTGATGTCAGTAACTTCTATCTCTTCCTTTTGCCAGCTTATTATCCCAGCAGGGCATCTGATGACCAGTAGATCATCAGTACCCTACCTGGGTATCCTTGGGGGTCAGGACTGTTCAGTCTTCAGTTAGCTATTCTGGGGCTGTGTCCCAATTCAGGGTCTGCACTCTTGAAGTACGCACACTACGCGCACTACGTACGGTGAGTACTATAAGTATGAGAAGTGCGGAAGTGAGAGGCTTGTGAAATGGGACGGTCTAGCCTTCGTCGCGCTGTTCA
>NW_005187454.1:483369-485654 GCF_000239375.1 Pundamilia nyererei
CGGGTGGCTCTCGTTAACTAGCAGCTGGTTCATTTGTGCTGCCAGACGCTCGTGGAGTGCAGTCAGCTTCTTTAGCCAGTAGGCGTGAACCTGGTGCTGTCCAACTCTTTATACTGGAGACCCTTTCTTGGATATCTGCCACTGTGATGGTTACTGGACCCTGTTCAGGGAGGTCGCTGTGGTCTGCCCTCAGATCCACTAGCCACTGAGCATTGCTGGTGTATCTCCTCAAGCGGCTGGCCAAGGCTGTGAGTCTTTGCTTGGCAGTTTCCAAGGCCTCAGGTATGGACAGCTTGCTGTATTTCTTATGCACCTTCTTTGTCGCACCTTTCTGCAGCTCCGTTAGTTGGCTACTTTGATCTTGCCCTCTAGCCTCCTTCTCCATGGAGGGTACTGCCCCTTGTGGCTGTTCAAGCATGTAGCCAAGCATCTCACTGATCACTGCTGCCGTATTGTAGATCAGCTTGTTAGTGTCGGTAATCGTGGTTGTAGGTATTGTCCGTAGTGCAGGAATCGAACTTGCGATCCTCTGTTCCAAAGGCATGTAGTCTAACCACTACGCTATCCAGCTGCTAGGATATATATATATATATATAAAATTATCCACACCCACCGCCGCGCTATGAATTGTGGGATATATGGGACCACGAAGCGTGCACCGGACCACGCTTGATATTTGGGGAAATCGACGGCGCATTCGGAGTATGCAATTGAAGTACACTTCGAATTGGGACAGCCGTCGTCACGTGGCGGTGACGTAATCGCAGTTAAAATGCGTACTTCAAGCGTGCAGACCCTGAATTGGGACACAGCTTGGGTGTGTCTTGTCTATTAGCAGCTGGCTCATTCAGTGCAGTTAGCTTCTTTAGCCAGTAGGTGTGAATGAAGTCAGTGCATAGTGCTGTTCAACTCTTCATGCTTGAGACCCTTTCCTGAATGTCTGCACTGCACTGAGATGGTTACTGGAGCCTGTTCAGGCAGGTTGCTATGGTCTGTTCGTTCATCCACTAATTATTAAACACTGTTGCTTTACAAATTTTACAGCGATGCTATAACTTTTTGATGTAACCAAAGAAAGATAACTAAATACCAGAACCATTTGGAGGGTTACTGATGCTGGC
The DNA here is from genome assembly GCF_000239375.1 of Pundamilia nyererei. Lineage (NCBI taxonomy): Eukaryota > Metazoa > Chordata > Actinopteri > Cichliformes > Cichlidae > Pundamilia > Pundamilia nyererei. Next base: position 484,491 of record NW_005187454.1, read on the forward strand.
TTAGCTGACATATAATATACAGTATCTCACAAAAGTGAGTACACCTCTCACATTTTTGTAAATATTTTATTATATCTTTTCATGGGACAACATTGAAGATATGAAACTTTGATACAATGTAAAGTAGTCAATGTACAGCTTGTACAACAGTGTAAATTTGCTGTCCCCTCTAAATAACTCAACACACAGCCATTATTGCCTAAATCGCTGGCAACAAAAGTGAGTACACCCCTAAGTGAAAATGTCCAAATTGTGCCCAATTAGACATTTCCCTCCCTGGTGTCATGTGACACGTTAGTTTTACAAGGTCTCGGGTGCAAATGAAGAACAGGTGTGTTGAATTTTGGTCGCCATTGTCGACCAAAGAAGATGAGTGCACGTAGTCAGCGTCATATCCAGAGGTAGTCTTTTAAAAAATAGATGTATAAATGCTGTCAGCATTGCTGCAGAGGTTGGAGATGTGGAGGGTCAGCCTGTCAGGGCTCAGACCATATACCACACACTGCATCAAATGGCTGTCATCCCAGAAGGATGACCTTCTAAAGATAATGCACAAGAAAGCCTGCAAACAGTTTGCTGAAGACAAGCAGACTAAGGACATGGACTACTTGTGGTCTGATGAGATCAAGACAAACTTATTTGGTACAGATAGTATCAAGGGTGTGTGGCAGCAACCAGGTGAGGAGTACAAAGACAAGTGTGTCTTGCCTACAGTTAAGCATAGTGATGGGATGTCATTGTTTGGGGCTGCATGAGTGTTGCTGGCACTCGGGAGCTACAGTTAATTGAGTTAACCATGAATGCCAACATGTACTTTGACATACTCAAGCAGAGCATGATCCCCTCCCTTCAGAAACTGGGCCACAGGAAAGTATTCCAACATGATAACAACCCCAAATACACCTCCAAAAACACCAGTGCCTTGCTAAATAAACTGAGGGTAAAGGTACTTGAGTGGCCAAGCATGTCTCCGGACTTAAACCCTATTCAGCATCTGTGGGGCATCCACAAATGCAGTGGTTCCCAAACTTTATTTGCTAGTGTAACAGTGTTTATGTGGTATTATTCCACTTGCCACAAATGTCAGTGTAATGGGGAAACAGCGCCCCCCCTCTCGGTGTGGCTGGTTAGGTGAGGCTGGCTGCAGTAATCGCTGCCAGTCTG
>NW_005187454.1:486202-498265 GCF_000239375.1 Pundamilia nyererei
TTTTTTTTTACCACACACACCCATATTTTGTTTTGTTTTCACCTCAAACATTTAGTAAACCATTAAATAAAAGTAAACTGCAATAAATTACAGGTAGCAATAAAATAAACTACTAACTCTTTTACGCTATGTCCACACCTACACGGGTATTTTTTGAAAACGCAGCTTTTTCTATGCATTTGCATCTTTCGTCCACACGTAAACGGCGTTTCGAATCACTGAAAACTGAGATTTTTTAAACTCCTGTCAGGTTGGAGATGTTCATCACGCAACATCAAAGGTATGTGCCTTTTTTCACGTCAGGCTGTGCGCCGCGTTATTGTTTACATGAGATGAATTTCTACAATCGCGGATAGAGACAAAATGCTGTTACTGTTAATCTTACTATCTTCAGTTTTTACATGCTTGCATACACACACGCAGTTACTGTCCCTCCATTTAGAAAGACAGAGGCATCACGGTGTAATTATTCTATGTGTAGTTCTTTTTCCTGTGTAATAATATTCAACATTGCACACAATGCAATATACAAAATATTGACATTTTAGGGACAGTTTGTTTTCCAATGAAAATATTTTATAAAATATTTACAAAAATGTGAGGGGTGTACTCACTTGTGTGAGATACTGTATATGCTCTTTGTTGCCTAGCTAGAGCTTTTTTGTTAGGCTAATATAACATTAGTACAGCAATTATGCACAGTGGGGGTTAAATTGTTCTTAATAAAAGTTAATTTTGAGGGTCACTGATGGCTAGAAATAAAAAACAACATATGGGAGAAAAAACATGCTGAAAACACTCCAAACTTCAGCTGAGAGAAGATCTGAGATGATCTATCCACAATATGACATTGGTCATTACAATGCTGCTGCACAGTTAGATTATTCATTATGAGAAATTCCTGATACTCAGCTTAATAGCCACTCTGAAATCTTAGCTGGCGAGAGTGAGTATTTTCTGAAGATTTCAGATACTTGTTTACCGAGCACGAGGGCTCTAACGCAGATAGTGAGTTTTTAAAAACCTAGCTTAAAGAGGCAGAGGATGACCACTGATTATATTTGTGAGGATTGTTTCTGTTAAATAAAACGAGATGCATTATAAGACTTTACAAAGAAGACATGCTTGGACTCAGAAACAGGGTCAGTACTTCACCACTTAAAAAAATGTCTGTTATAAAAGGTGACTGATGTAAAGCACACATGTTAAAATCATTTACTGATGAGTTTAAAATTAGTTGTAACTGTTTTCTGTATATCTTGGGTCCACTGACATAGATTTCTTTCTGAACTTTAGCTGCATATTTTGACATTGATGGTAGTGTTTGTCATAAAAGTACATAACAAATATTTATTAACAATAAATAATGTAAAGTGCTTAAAATAGACTTGCTGACTGACTATAAATGTGTCTGCAAGCAGCTTTGGTGTTTCCAGTACCGGTAGTTCTCTTAACGCCAGACATACTCAAGTGATTAGCTTTGACAGTCATAAATGTTTCATTAGCCAGCAGCACCCATCGTGTGTTTGATTTTCCTGATATAGGTTGTCCTTGGCATATTTTTTCAAGAGAGCATAGGTAATGCACTGAACACATTTTAGTGGAAAAGCTCTGCGCTGATGGTGAAATGCTTCCAATTGATGATAATCATCTGTAGCAGAGCACAGCAACGGTTATTAATTGTTGATTTTCATAGCAGGTGCAAGTGATCTATTTTACCCCACCTTTCCCAATTACAGCGATTCACCAACTGATTGCTGAGGTTATCGAGAAGTAGGATGAAAGCTCTCTATTCTTCTAAGAACAACCTTGGACAGATTGCCACTCAGTTTGTAAGACTGCTCTTTTATTAAATCTCTCGTGCAAGTCTGAAAGTTTGCTTTCAGACACGGTGTAGGTCGAATGTGCTCGGCAAAGGTAAGGAGTAGTGTTGTCGCTACTGTTTGTTGTACAAATGTCCCCTTTAAGAACTGCATCAAGGGCATCAGCAAGTTAGCAACATTTGAACAGACACAGCTGATTATTTAGAAAGATAAGAGGACAAAACTCATTTGTATTCAGAGATGAGTAAAGAAGGAGAAGTGAGTACACGGTGCCTGGGCAGAACTGATACTTGCAAATGAAAGCAACCCGCAGGTCAAATCAATACTCTGTCTGCGATGATACTGTAAAGCAGCAAACCAAGGCCATTTATATCTCTACTAACACCTACCACTTTAACAATCCAGTGACTGACCAGAGCAGAGAAGTTTCAGAACTCACAGACACTCGTGCACAGCATCAATTGAAAATGGGGGGGAGGATACAAACGAGAACCTGTGAGAATTATTATTTGAATAAATATTTTAAATTCACTTCTGAGATGAGTCACATCTGTTGAGAATTTCTTTTCTAAACGTACGTTTCCATTTTCTCGTCAGCCAATTTCTGACTGGCATTTAAACAAAGCTTGTAGTATTCTAGAGAGGACTGATGTTTGCGTTGCTGTGTTTTTTTTCAGGGCTTTGCATATTTGGAATGATAAAACAATCGAAACCTCTACTTTCTGCATTTCTTTTCAAATAATAGGAATGGACGTGTAATTAAGGCTTTTGTTTTTGGAGGGCCGTGGTTCTGGGTCATTTTGGCCCAGTGTTTTTGAGTTTCTTGTGCTTTAGTGTTTTGGTGATATTTTGTATAAGGTTTCATATTCTGGTTCATTAGTAGTCTTAGTCATGAGTTTCTTTTATTCCCTGTTTAGTTCCTTGAGTATTAGATTTCCCCCTGTGTCTGTGTTTATGTGGGTTGTGTTTGTCTCCTTTCTGCTCCCATATTCCTCTCCTTGTGTTTCCCCCGCCTATCATGTTAATCCATGTTCCCCAGACCATCATGTCTCTCTCTTCTGCTCGCTCACTAATGTTCCCTCGCTCTCTCTCTCGTCTGCCTTTCCTCACTCTGTGTCAAGCTTATCTATCAGTCTTGCGTTCCATCGTTTCCTGTTTTATTGTAAGAGTCCTGCGTTCGATGTTTATTGTGTTTAGTTTTGCTACCTCTGTCTCATTGTGCCTAATTTGTCTCTGCTGTGTTCCCCATGTGTTTCCTGTTCGCTCATCTTTCCTTGTGCATTTAAGCCCTCTGTTTTCCTCTGTCCAGCATCGCGATCTCCACCCTGTGTTCTACCTGTTTAGTTTCATGTGTATTCCCTGTTTAGTTAGTTTTGTATCACTGGTGCCTTTGGACTTCAGTTTATCTCTGTGAGTCTGCATCTGGGTCCATTCCCACCTGCTTCACACGGCCAGTTTATGACAACTAGATTAGCTGGTTTTTCAGCTGATAGACAGTTTAGAATTGAGTTATGTGAAACACTAACACAGCAAACATTTAGTCCTTTTAAACATAGTTTAAGCAGCCGAAAGGTGTAAACTTGCGTAAACTTGACAATACTATAATGAATTTTTGATTTTCAATTGTTTATGTTACAGTTTGCAATATCAATAGACATAATATTCTGTTACAGGAAAGGTAAACACACACTTGTTCTCAGAAGTGTGTATTACTCCCTTTTGCAAATAAAACCTCTACAGGCACTTTTGTCTTGCAGACACAGTTACCCACTAGGTTTTGACTGGCTTGTGGATATTCAGATTTAGATTGAGGTGCCAAAAGTACTCATTACGTTCAGGATAAGGAAATTATTTGGCTTGTGCAGAGTTCAAAACAGGTTCCTTGGGAAAATTATCGTGTTTTCTGAACTTCATGTAACTGTGACAGATCTCAGCAGCAGAGTCAGTGGGTGGGAGCAGGCAGGGTGGTGATGGGTGAAGACAGAATTTCATAGAAGATCAGGTTTTAGAAAACTCTTTCATGTTATAAATACTATTTTTTCATTATAGATAGGATAATTACTAATATTAAAATTAAATCAAGCTCAAAATTCAAAAGTTATACCAGCATATTGTTTCTTGACCAATACCTCAAAACACAAGCAGGAGAAATATGCCTCAGGCTTGCTGAAAAAATGCAGAAAAAATAATGACAGCCATTTTTTTCCCGTCAGCAAGAACATTTTTAGAAACCACAACAGTATGTGGCCCGAATAACTGAATAATTTTGTTATATATCTGAAGAGAGACCATGCTGAAATATATGCATGCATGCTCAGCAAAAGTCATCTTTGATAGAGAAGTTTTTGGGGGCTCAAATGTCAGAACTGCACTACCAAACTTGCACATCGAACTCCTGGCTTCCTTCTCTTTGTACTTGCAGGTGCACGGCACAATGGGAGAGTCATCCCAGAGCTCTGGAGGTGGTATGACCCAGAGGTGAATCAGGTAGAGAACATTGCTTTGAGCCTTCTACAGATATGGGCTTTGAAACTTTGAAAAGCACTGGAGAAGTCATGGGATGTGATTTTCTACCATGTTTCCATGCCTCTCCAGATGAATAGAAACCCTGTGGATGGGTAGATTAGAGTTTTTTGATCACTCCATCTTGTGTGGGCTGATATGATGATCTCTAGAGAACTTAGCAGACCGGGGATCTACAGAGAAAGTAAATGTATTTACATGTGTGAGGTTTCAAAGAAAAAATAAGTTTCTTCTTTCAGGAGGTAATACGTGATCAGAAGACTCACCAAGTCAGGTACATCCACCCCTTTTGGAAGCTTTTTAACTCCTCTCAGACTAACACCACCCACATGCATAGATGTCTGAGTGTCTTATTACATCTTCAGCGTATGGTGAAATTGATTCTATTCATCCGTGTTATTAGAGGCCTGGAGGGCAGCCAGTGAAGGGGCAGTACAGTATGGCCCAGCAGAGCACTACTGACAATTCAATTAGCGCCCTCCATCTTTGCACCACCTCCACATGACCTGCATCAGTAGGTTTTGCTGACGACCAGCCTATTGTAAAGTGATGGCATCCTTGGGTTGTGCTTCAAACAAAACCAACATGTTGACTAGCTGAAAGGATTCCAGGTTAATGGAGTGGATGGACAGGGTGAACTTGGGTGTGTGTGTTGGGGAGGTCCCACTTTCCGGTTTTGCAGAAATGGGACCACTAACAATATGACATTAACTAGCCCACTATTTTGACTGTGTGACAATCAAAATGTAGGCAACCACTGGTCAAGAGGGAAAACTTTATATTCCCTGAGTTGTTGTGACTAATTGCTGAAGGAAAAATGATTGCCAGTCACACAGGCATCCACTTTTTGCTGGGAAAAAATTAGGGCTGAACGATATATCGCATTTGCGATAATATCGTGACATGATCAAGTGCAATTTTCTAACCGCAAAGGCTGCGATTATACTCTGGACATGTCCAAATTCATGGGCTGCATCCTCCTGAGGCCGCATTTGTAGACCGATTACGTCACAGCGACGCTGTCCAAATTACTACCATATCCCAGAATTCATAGCGCGGCCCAGCCAAACTCCAGTTTCCAGCAATGGCGGCCGCTACTAAGTTTTAAAATTACTCATACTAATCTTTCTGGGTCACAAAATAAACTTTTAACATATTTTCAGGCGAGAAAGTAGCTGTGTAAACATCAAATATCTGCTCGGTTTATCAAGATATCCCATATTTGCAAAAGTGCTTCGACGTTTTCAGAGGCGTCTGCTACCCACCAGCTCGACAGCTAGCCGGGAGCTCGAGGATTACTGATGCGGCCGAGAACGGCACAACTCCCGGCACATCATTTTCAGATCACCGCGGAGTTTCGCTGCTCGGGTTAAACGTAATATATAAGTCACTTAGACAACCTAAAAACGTTATTGTTGGGCTTTTTTCAGTGTTTTGTTTGTTCGTGAGTAAATCGGTTTGGCTGAGATTAAAGTTATTAGATTAGATAAAATAAAACTTTATTAATCCCCCGGGTGGGTTCCTCCTTTGTTTTCACACAGCTGACTAAACGTCAAACAGAAAACTTATTAAACAGAAGTATGAGACAGTCGAGAATTTACACCAGTGTCTGGTTATATTTTAGATAGCAAGAAGCAGACGGCCGAGTTTATTAAACTCCACCGAGACAGCGGTGACGCTAATCAGAACTAGACCGTCCAATTTCACGCCTTTAAATTTTAAAGGCGTGTTTGTGTGTGTGTTTATACAATTGCTATTATGTTTGCACTTTATGTGTAATGTTACTGACTGCAGAGATCAGTAAGATGTGTGTATTTTTTATTTATTAGTTTTATTTATTTAATATTATTTTTTAATTGAATGACTGTCTAGTAGTTCACAGATGTCGAAAAACAGTGTGGTAAAGCCACTGATTTTGTTTATGTATATTTCTGCAATTTGTACATTGTACTGACTTTCATTTTAATGTTTACACCAGGGTTCCTTGTCAGCACTTTATGCTCAGATGTTTGTAAGCTAAAAATAAACTATTGTGTATGTTCAAATATACTGTTGTGATTGAAGAAGTTAAATAAAAATGTCAGTCATCAATTCATGCATCACCTCATGTCATCATAACAGAGGTCTGTCTTCCAGGAAAGAACAGTTTAAAATTAATGTAATATAGTATTGGCCATACTATATGATGTATTGCTTGTCTTTATTTAATAATACAGAAGACAAAGACCTTAAAAAATAATCGCATATCGCATCGCAATCGCAATATTGGGGCAAAAAATCGCAATTAGATTATTTTCCATAATCGTTCAGCCCTAGAAAAAATGCTTTTGCCAACTGGTAATTTGCCAGAAACCGAAACAATCACTAGGAGTGCAGGCGTGTCTTTGCGTCTAATTTTACCCAGCAAGAACCAGCAAACTTCAGAAATCAGAAAGGTTTTTCCCCACAACTAATTGTTGTATGACGTCCAATATGGCGGCCAAGTCTTGAACATGTGCTCATGACATCAGCTGAGAAACCTCAATATCCACTTAAGATTGCAGACAAGTATTTGGAGAACTGTAAAGCTGGAGAGAGTTAGCAAAAGTATATTTCTAAAAACTCATTCAAATTACAACTCTCTCCACTACTCTCTCAGAAAAAGACGACTGTGCCATCAATGAATATTCATTCATGTCCCAGCTGCAGTTCATGTATAACCTGCAATTTTATTTCTGGATTTGTGCTCTGCAAGACTGGCAAGCATCTCAAATCTGCTGAATAATGTAAACCAGCTTACTGTGTGCTTTTTTCAGGTTTGCTGATTGACCTTGACTTGTCTATGCAAATGCGGTAACCTACATTTACTGTGTCACTTATCATATTTATGGAAAATCAAATTAAGCCATGGGATGTTGAAAGGTTTTTATTTCTCTAATGGTGCTGAGTATGTAAAAATGATTGTTTGCCAGCTGCTTCGATCTCCCCAAAGAACCTTTTTATTACTGACCGATCCATGCTGCTACTCATATTGCCTCTCAAATAGAGACAAACAAAAATATGCGAAATAGTCCAGCAAACAGAAATCTTGTGTGTTAAAACAAGAGAAGCCATCCGTTTAATAAAAATCATCTAAGTTGCTGATTAGTGTGATTAAATCTGCTTGATTTGTCTAAATGCAACTCAAAACCTGTAATCAGCTTCCAAAAGGTGAAAAGTACAAATTAGTGGATTTCTAGATGTAAATTATCAGCAAACCGAACAAGGCTTAATCAATCTTGATAACCTCAGTCTTACTAAGTACGAAAGGTTTCTGAACACTAGAATTTTTTATTGTACAATACATGAAAGATCCAGTTTATTGTAAAATGAGTTATTACTTTAACCTGTACTGGGGTTAAAATTGACTCTGCACTCTTCCTTTTCCTAATTTATTAAAATCAAACACTGTAACACAACTTTGCTGGCTCTAAAACTGCATGAAGCCAAAAAGACACTCAAGCTGGCCACTGTGACTAGTTTTGACTTAGAGGAATACGATGTCATATCCCCTCTTGTCCTTCCCAGCACAGCGGATCAACAGATCCTCCATGCAAAGAGAAAAGTCCTGCTGATTTGAAGTCTTATCCATGTGGAAGTTAGTGTCCTTGAGGTGTAGAAATAACACAGGTAGCATAAAATTAGTTGGAGGAGATCCACTGGGCCAAATTAGAAGTTAGTTTTGTGATATTTGGCAACGAGCCACATAAAGCAGCAGCAGCAGGAAACAGCAGGAATTTATCAACCAGCAGGTCTCTAATATTTATAGAGGACATGGCTGCCTGCATAATGTCTATCATGCTTCTACACTGAATGACAAAGACTACTATAGTTAAAAGGACATGGTGGCATTCACTCTGTTCTGCTTTAGGGAATTATATCAAAGTCACATTGGGAGGCACTCAGGAAGCTTTGCAAAGCCTTTGAACTCGATCTATTCATGTGTGCATTACTCGGGGAAACCACAGAAGCATCACTGAACCCACCCTGGCTCACACCAGGTGCTTTTGCTAACATTTTTATGCAAGTGACACAAACATCAATCCCAATAATCCACAACCCCGAAATTAGATTGTGTTTCCTCATCTTTGCTGCACTTCTCCTGCTAGATCAGGGTGCAGTTCATAACAAAAAGCAGTACTTGACAGGAATTTATCATCCAGTATGTGACCTAAAATCATCCTGAGACTGTGCACTATTTCAATTTCCGTCACTTTGTGGCTGAGGGAAGCCATGGCTTTGAAGGGCTCAAGCTCGCATTGTGATTTTAAGATAGATCTAATGTTGCTTTACTTCATGAACTGCTTCGTTAAGGCGGACTGATCGTAAGCAGTGAGCCTTTTTTTTTGCAGTATGTTTTTTGGCACAGTAGTCTATGATGTCTGGTGGAATGAAGCTGCAGAAAAAAAACACTTCAGTAGCTAAGGGAACCTTATTGTAGCAAATAAACTCAAATGTTGCTGTGGGTAATGCATTCCCCCTCAAGTCACTATGCTGTTTTGTGAAATAGTGTCATTAAAGTCATCACTGTCTATAGTGTGCAGAGAACTCAGGGATATGGGACCAGCGAAAAAAGATTGGCTGACCTTGATGGGGCTTATTAGCATAAAGGAGCCCTTTGGGCCTCACATACTGGGTGGAGTTTGGTGTTTGGTGTGTGCATGCAAATGTAGTCGGCTCTGCAAGCTGTTTCATATAAACCTGTGTTAGAGAAAAAAAATAGAACGATAATATCACAGTCATGGTCATTGTTTAGTGTTTTGTATTGAGAAGTTAGAAAATAGGATGCATAACAGAAAGAAATTCAAAGTGTAAATAAATGAAGTGATTATTTTTTGTAGCTGAAGGCTTCACTGGCTGCCCTCCAGGCCTCTTGATTCATTCATTTTTTTTGTTGAAATGTGAATTGTAAATAAAAACAGCAACATAATGAGCCACCCTCTTCCCACATTGCATTTCTGATTAATTTCTTGCGGATAGAAAACATTTATAAAGCACTTGATTTAGCCGGTTGTGTACCGTTACTGCCATAAAGTGCTGGATAAGGTTGCTGTGTGACTTATTACACAACAATATTAGTGCCATTTGAGTGCCGTTCCTTGCACATGCTGGTTATATTGTTATTGTTGTTATTGGCGTGTAGTCTACCAAACGTCTTGCAGTGTATTGATTCTTGCACATTGCTTAGGGAGTTGCATATTGGCAGCATCTCCTCTGCTGCGTAAAACACAATAAGCTTGTTATTTTCCTCGATGTGACAGTTCTACCTTAGCTAATTGCATCTGCTGCTGTTTTTGAGACATATCACTGGTATCATTCAACTACTCACTTGGCCACCAGTGTTGTAGAGCTGTTTTTAGCTAGCAGGTGCTTCTCCAAATTTGAAGTGAAACTCCTCAGAGCTGAAATACACCAGTTCCAAGTGCTCATTTTGTATTTCACTGTGATGTTGTTCTTATCTGTTTTTATTTGTTCACACATTTAAAATAATACGACTACATCGTCTCAGTAAAGCGAATAATACCTCAGTAATTCTTTGCTTATTGAAACTGGGCAGACGCATGTGATTCACAAATTAAAAATTGCAAGACAAGTTGCCATTCTTCTCAACATTTATCATTTGTGCGAGTGTCTCCTGGTTGGTGTTGTGTCTTTATTCCTAGTAAAAACTGTAACCAGCAATAAGTTTGGGCTGTCTGGTATGTAAATGTGTGAGGCCAGGAGTTTGTGTTGACTTTAGAATCAGGGAAGAGCTTCTGATCAATACCATGTAATTTATTTGACCAGAAGCTTCTGACTTTCCAGCTTTAACTCTGGAGCTGTGCACAGATCAGACTTTGGTACCAGAGACCTGTGTAGGAAAAACTAAGTTTTATTAGTGTTGATGCAACTTCTCCTGGTCTTGTAAAGTTCATAGATTATTTAGTGTGATGAATGCAGCTTATGCCCTTTTTATGATTCTAATATTAGCTCAAGAGCAACATTATGTCATAGATTCAACCACCGTGCTTGATGGGTGATGTTACAAACAACTTTTTATTGTCTGATCAGTGAGATTCCACTAAATACAGCAAAGCCTACATCTTCAGACTGGCTTGCAGGAGAGATGATGAACCCTCTAGCAGTTTGCATTTCACACAGTTGGGTTTGTTGGAGCATCGGGGACTGCTGCTTTCCTAACAAATTGACCAGAGAGGTTTTTTAGGATCTAGTTTTTGTTAGTTTTGCAACCCAGCCAGAATTTTCTCTTAACTGAGACTGTCCAAATTCTATATAAATAAATAGCTCCATGTTGTATCACTAAATGAATATTAAACACTAATGCAAGTTTGAAATGAAACATAGTAAGTGAAAAAGATCGGTGATACAGTCAATTCAGCCTTCAATTTGAACCGGCATTGTGTGGGAAATGCTGTAATAAAGTCCCAAAAAAGGTGCATTATTTACAGCATTGCTAAACTATCATGCCAGTATGTTCGCACACTCCTACACACACGCAGCTCCACATGCTCACATACCACCTCAGTGCTGCCTATACAGTTCTATCTCGGAGGCAGAGGAACGCTGGGCCTAATTGTGTCTTGGAGCTACTGTGCTGCTCATCTCTGGAGATCTCATTATAAGATCCACAAGCTGTTCCAGCACGTACCCGCTCTCTTCACTCTCTCATCCCATCAGCTTGTACAGCATAACTGTCTGAAATCTCCATCGCCCCGTTGCAGTATTGACAGAATAAAGTAATTATTGTTGATTAGGAAATTGCACCTTGCACCTAAAGAAAGATGCATAGAGACAAAGAAACAAACTGCTTGGCGAGGTTTTTGATCTTGCTGCTGGCTGTCTTGTTAGTATCTCTGATCTGAGCAATGAGAACAGTGTGTCCTCAGAAGTCTTTGTAAAGTTTTGGCCAATTGACAGCTGATATGGTTGAAGTGCCCAAACTATCACTCTTTTTTTTTTCTCCATGATACTTTCTGGATGCTATGCCATTAGACTCTTTTCTTCTCACCCCTTGATAATTTTTCTCTTCTGCTGCTTTATCTGAACTTTGTCTGAATAATTCATTCTATACATGCATTATTGCATTAATATATAAAATAGTGCAAGCAACTACTAGAAGGAACACATACTGGGAACACATACTTGCAGGCATGTGTATGCATACCAGATGCAATTATTTGTGTCTTTGTTGATAGTGACGTTAACAAAATACTGCATCATCTTCAAGAACAGTCCTGGAGCTGGAAGGAAGTTTGTCTTGCTCATTTTACGATGACAATCGACAACATAGCTTTTATGTTATTGATCTTTGCTTCTATAACATCAAAACACATTACTTCAATGTTATTGGTAAATGCTTCAGCGTGCATAGATCACTTTGAAGATGGGAAATCCTGGAAGCCTCTCTGTCTATTTGTTACTGATTATTCCTGCAATTAGTTGTTTGTTCCTATTACGATGAAGCACTATGAACAGCTTTTTAAAGCTTTCAGCAAAACCCAGTGGAGTGTTGTGCAAGAATAAACAAGACCAAATAGTTCTGTGGTGGTGGGGTGGAGTGGCACAGTGGGTTCAGGGGGCCGTGCCAGGGGAAGCCAGCTGGCATGGCTAGCAGCCGTCTCCTTATTCACGCAGTAGTGCGCTGGGACGGAGGTGTGTGGAGGGAGGATCGGTGCTGATAGCAGAGTGTCTGTAGCTG
>NW_005187454.1:498285-501584 GCF_000239375.1 Pundamilia nyererei
GGATAACAGTGAACAGACAAAAGTTGTCTAAATAGAGTAATGTGCATTGAACAAGTCCAGGCTGTGTCCACACTGCCTGTGTTAGAAAATCATGTAGCTAAGTTTGGGAACTGGGAAAATTCACACAATCACTTCTCCACTAGGACTAAAGGACTCAGCAGATCTGTAGTACCAAAAGATTTGGTACACAGCTTAATGGAGTAAACATTTTAATTAGAATTATTTATGATATACTGGAAACAGTACACAATGAACACATTGTTTAAATGCTCTGAGCAACAAAATACACATCACACATCTTTACAATGTAAGCCAGAAAAATGACACTCTTACACTCTTAATGCAGTTAACTGAACTCTATTTATATGGAGGGGAAATACAGTCATGCGACAAATAAAGTACATCCTCTTTCAGTTCGGTTTTGCATATCAGGACATATTTAAAATCATCTCAACTTAAGCAGATCTTCAGATTAAACACAACCTCCGATAAATAGCAACATACAACTTATCAAACTGTCATTTTACTACAGAAGCAGTGTGTGAAAAGCACCTTTGAAGAAATGGTTTCCAGTCGTTCACATTGTTGTGGAGGAATTTTGGCCCACTTGGCGCTTTACAATGTTGCTTCGATTCTTTGGGCTCGACTAAATTGCCTCAATGACTGCGAGGTGCCCAGGTCCTCTAGCTGCAAAGCAAACCCAAATCATTACCAGTCCACCACCATGCTTGACAGCTGGTGTGAAATATTCGTGCTGATTTGCTGTGTTTGGTTTTCTTCAAATGTGGTGCTGTGCATTGCGGCCAAACACCCTCACTTTGGTCTTGTCCGTACAAAGGACATCGTTCCAGATGCCTTCTAGTTTATTCAGGCACAGTTTAGCAAACTCAAGCTTGGCTGCCAAGTTCTTTTAGAGAGAAGAGGCTTTCTCCTGGAAACCCTTCCAAACAATCCATGGTTGTTCAGTCCTTTTCTAATTACGCTGTCATCAGCTTTCAGCATTTAACATGCTAATTAAGGCTTGTGGAGTCTAAGATGTACTTACAGTTTCCTTTGAGCATTTCATAGTCTGACCTTGAGGTGAATTTGCTGGAACATCCACTCCTGGGAAAATTGATAACTGTTTTAAATGTTTTCTGCTTGTGAACAGTCTTTTTACTGTAGAATAATGGACTTCAAATTGTTTACAAATGCCCTTATAACCCTTGTCAGATTGATGGGCAGCAACAATTGCTTCTTTTTCTTCTCCAACATCATTGCTCATGTATTTCCTCCTTGGCTTTGTGTTAACACACTCATGAATGGTCCAAAGCAGCAAACTTTAAAGTGTATGCTTTTACAGAGGTGCTCACATGTGCTGCTGGTCAGTTAATCAAGTGCATTCAATTTTTAGAGCCTCTCAATTTCTATGGCTGCAGTAATGGCGCACTTAATTTTTCACACTCAGCTTTTTTTTGTACTTTTTGTGACTGCAGCCATTGCAGCTCATTTAATTCAAATGCAAAAAGTAATCAGAGTTTTACATGTTCTAATTAATATAATTTTCTATATATCTTTACAACGATGGAGCTACATGTAGTGTTTGAAATCGGCCTTGTTTTGTTCTAGAGGTTTTGGAAGGTATATTGCTGAACCTTGAATAAAATCAGGACCAACAGGAGAGCTGGTTTACAGTTAGAATTAATGACCTTTACCTATTCTATATCTTTTCCATATCAAAGGATTTTCTTTTTGGTATAGTGGCTACAATTGCAGAACGGGACCTCAAAATGAAAGTGCATCGTATATATGTCGAGTTTATTTGAGTGTTCTTTTATTCTCGACTTGTACGTAAGTGGGTCGGTCTTAACAGGGACTTTAATACGACAAGGGAACGCAGAATAGAGTGAGCCTTGGCTGGCCCTGAGAAAAAGCTAATAAAGTGGTGACATACTGTAAAGAAAAATGATCTTTTTATCCTCAGAAAGGCTCATAAACTACACGGCATTAATCAGTATGAGAATGACCCTGACAGTGACCATAAAGACTGGCTGTTAAGCAGACTGCAGGAAACAATGACTTTCAAAAAAGACCCCTAGGGATGAATTTGAGTTAAGAGAACAAAAAGGTCATTTTGGCTGTGGGCGAAATAAATAAATAAAAATCTCCTAAAGTGCTGAATGGCTTTGATGAATATGTCTAAATATGCATGTCTGAAGATAACATCTGCAATGCACCGATGCTCAGAATGTATCTTTAGATATATTTACTAGATAATTATACAGGTTTGAGCTCACCCCCCTAACTTTGCTCATTAAAACTTTCTTACTTTTGAGTTGGATATCTGTCCAGATCTCTGTGCGTTCCAAACACACCAGTAATTGCTGTCAGGTTCTCTGCAGATAAATAAACTGATTACTCTCCTGGCTCTCTCGTAGTTATGAATATATGTGCAGACTGTATCCAGTAACTGTATATTGGTCCTGGGAATTAGCATCGGTTTGGAATTGCTGCATTTTGCCACACTTGTATCAGATGCTGTTGAAAGAGAAGCCACAGAGCCCCCTGCACCCACAGCCCATTGCTGTCTGAGTAATGAAGTCACCTATCCCTCTTGGCTGCAGTCCAGGAATAAAATAAACTACTGTCAGCATCACAATGAGAACGAACGAGGGTCCCAGGCTCAGGTGACTGATGTGATGTCCTTGTCCATCCAGCACCCACCAGGCCCCATCGTTGCTCTCCGCCTCCAGCCCCCACTCAGTCACACGCACGGTCCTATACCCTCCTGCTCTCCAGCCCATCACTCACTGTTACACTGTCATTGCCTGTGAGAGAAAATGAAAATTTGAATGCAAGGTAACCTTTCTGTTCACCTGCTGCAGCATATTCAGGAGCTGTTGTCTGACGCTCGAGTGTACAGTGCTCAGACGCTCAGCAGGCACACTCACCTGTAAGACAATCAGAGGCTTTTCTTGGTTATGTACACTGAATTTAATCTCAAACTTTAATTCACATATGTTACTTTAAATTATAATCCACCCAAAATGGGTTGGTTGAGCTGTCACTCATACCTTGCCTGCTCATGTTGAGAGACAGTCTGTACAGGTATCAGGACATTGTAAAGCAGAAAAGTCAAGGTTTCTTTCTAATGTTATTGAGAATAGCTCCAATAATTCTCGGGTTCTTTTTTCAATTATTGACTCTGCCCTGAATATTTCCCCAGCTTCTTGTATTAATAGTTCCTCAGACACCTGTGAAAGGTTTTTGAAGTTTTTTATCAATAAGATAAAACAGCTTCGATCTATGATCGCCCTGCC
>NW_005187454.1:503794-507923 GCF_000239375.1 Pundamilia nyererei
AGACAGGCTCATACTGTCAATCTTTTTAAATCTTATCTTAAAACGCATTTTTATTTACTGGCTTTTAATACAGCATGAGAGTTGTTTGTTAATTCATATTTGGTGTTTGCTTTTAATACTCTAAGTTGTTTTATTATGTATGTTGTATTCTTGTACAGCACTTTGGTCAACGCTCCTGTTGTAATTAAATGTGCTATATAAATAATTAAACTATTAAACTCATGCAGAGCTGAGGCTTGAATTCAGAGTCACTGAGGTGATCTAAGATGACGGTCGCTTCGCACTATAAAAATCTAAACTGCTGGTATTTTAGGTGTGAAAAAAATACCAATACCAATCTTTTTATATGCATATGTAAACTATACTAATTCAAATACATCTAAGCAACATGCAGTACTGTAGCTCTCAATTCGTGCTGTTCCTTGGAGCCTGCTGCTGTCATGGTCCTGGGCCATGTTGGCCCAGCATTCTTAGTTTTCTTGTAATTTTGTATTTTGTTCTGTGTGCCGTGGTTCCTAGGTTCTGTTAAAGATGTTCCTTTTTTGATTACCCCCTGTGTGCCCCTCTGTGTATCTGTGAGCCCTCGTTTCCCCTCGTGTTTCATTTAATGTTTTCCCCAGCCCGTTATGTCTGTGCTCTCCTCCTGTCTGAACCTCTGTGTACTTCCTGTTTTACTTTGACAGTGTCTCATCAGTATGCGTCATGTTGTGTTCACTCCTGCCGTGTCTCGTTATGATTATCTATGTCAGCTGTGTTCCCCGTGTGCTCCCACTTCCCTCGTTAACCCTCTGTGTATTTATGTGCATGCCTCCCTCAGTTCAGTGTCGCGTCGTCAAAGTCTCCTCCCCGAACCTGTGTGTCTTTCTGTGTTCCCTCGGTCTTCTGTTAGCATTTCCAGTTTAGTTCTGTTTCTTTGTGAAGCCTGCAATAAAGTTCAGTTCCTGTCTCCGTGAGTTTTGCGTTTGGGTCCTCATCTGCCTCCACACAGCTAGTTCATGACAGTACGACGCGACCAGTAATGGACCCAGCAAGCTCCCTACGGAACCGGCAGCGTGCAGACCCCGCCTTCCCTAACGAGAGGGGAAGGCAGGAGGCTCGGCATGCCCGGGAGCGCGAGTCTGCCTTTTATGGGACTCGATTGGCTCTAGGTGGGCCGCGCAGCCTCCAAACTGCAAACGCTGCTGCCTTTTCCCCACATCGTCCCACGGTGATAAGGGTTGGAGGATTCAGCCTATCGCCTGCCACAACTCCGCCGGCCTTCTCACCTTCCGGTTCACCTCCCCAGTCGCCGCCCACGTCCCGCGCAAAGAAGAGGGTTACTCGGCAGCCGAGGAGAGATTTCGCGCCTCGGACAAGCAGCCTATCTCCGCTGCAGTCCTTTGCGCTCTTCCTGGGACTTCCACGCTCGGAGCTGCACAAGCTCTGTGTCTCTTCAACGTAGCCCGGCCCGTCATCGGCTCAGTCAGCCGACGTCTCTGAGGTGCCTGCGTCTACAGCTTCGGGAACTCACGGCACAGTTCCCAGGAAAAAACGGCGCTCACGCCATCGCCACCCTAAAGTTACTGAGCAAACTCCGGTGGTGAGTGAATCTGACTGTTTCTTCCATGCCACTTCCAAGTTGGACCGACTCGGACAATATTCTATTCCTGAGTCCGCAGTTTTTCACGTCTGTAACTCATCAGAGACGAATAGTAAGTTTGAAAATGACTGTGTTTCCAGGCCTCATAATGTTTCTAAGTTCACCTCTGCACCTATTAAGCACGAGACTGAGTTCATTGCCCCCCTAGAGACTGCTGTTCACGCTGAATTAAAAACTTCTGGCACTGTAAGCTCTATGCGCGTCATCCCAGAGGCCATTAACTCTGTGTCTGGTAATTCTGGGTCAGTTAATCCAGAGCCTGCATTACCTACCCTCACGCCCATGTTTGAGAATGACTCTTTTTTCCTTTGCTCCTCCTAGGTCAGCAGTAATTAACACACAGACTGATAATCTCACCTTAGAAAAGCAAAAGACTATTTTTGAGTTGCATACTTGTGAACTAAATATTAAAACAAACAGTCCTGAGGTTCCTGTTCCTGCTGAAACCGGAGGGGACCACCTGGAAACTGACCTGTGTCTTCCAACCTTCAAAGGCTGCGCTTTCTGTTCTTCAGGTTGCTTTTGACCCTCTGTCACATTTAGATTTCCCTGCCTTGTCTGTTAGCTCTGAATCTGTTTCTCCAGGGATAAAGATTGTTAACTCAGGTTTTGAAAACACTAAGACTGTGCATTCAATCACAGTTGTTAAGGTTAAGTGCAACAAGTTACCGTCCGTCACGTGTAAACTGCTAGGGGAGCTCAGGTTGACTATTCCTGAGTTAGTTTCGCACCCAGTTGCCTCAGACACCACCTGTGTTAACTCCCCTACCCCTGTACCTGCTGTGTATAAGACTGTGGGTGGTGTTTCTTCACTCCTGGACTATGCTGCTCTCCAACCTGCGTATTTAGAAACAGTCTATGAGAATGCTTCTATTTCTATAACGGCTCCTTCTGAGCCAAGAATTACAGACTCTAACTCTGCTAAGCCTGGATCTTTCCTGTACAATGACTGTTTTAAAGACTGCTACTTCTAACATGGACAGCTTAAGAACAGCAGAGTTGCTAAGAGTGGCCTGCCATAAGTCTGTTTGTTGAAACTGTGTCTGGCTCCACTAACTTGGTTTTCCCAGTGTCTGTTACTGCTCCTGAGCTCAGCTCTCCAACTCCAGTTCCTGTAACCAGGGCAACGCGGGCCCAGCTTTCCCCTGCTCCCGTATCAGTTCCTCGGGAGAGGGTGGCTGAGGTCCAGCTGGTCCCTGCTTCTGTCCCCAGCCTGGCAGAGGCTCCGTTCATCCCAGCACCCGTACCTGCTCCTCGGGTGGGGTTGATGGACACCCAGCCGTCGCCTGCGCCTGTTCCGGCTCCCCGGGTGAGGTCAACTGTGACCCTGCCGACTCCTGCACCCGTCCCAGTTCCTCGGGTGGGAGCGACAGAGGTCCAGCTAGCTCCTGCACCTACACCGGCCCCCAGGGTAAAGGCAGCCAGAGCCCAGCTCGTCCCTGCACCCGTATCTGTTCCTCGGGTGGGGATGGCTGGTGTTCGGCCAGGCCCAGCACCCATTCCTGTTCCCCGGAGGAGAGCAGCCAAGAGCCAGTCACCTGTTCAGTCACCAGTTCAACTACCTGCTTACCCACTACAACTTGAACTTCTGTCCATAGCGCAGTCATTAGCTCAGCTGTTAGCAAAGTTTCCTGTTTTGTCACCAGCTCAGTCTCTAGCACACTTATCAGCTCCATTACCTGCTCAGTCATTAACTCTGTCACCAGCTCAGTTCATAGCTCATAACCCGCTCAGACACTGTCAACCTCAGCTGTAAGCCTTTGTGGGCTTTCTCTGCCAGCTGAGTACTGCGTGGTACTGACAAACTTTGGACAGACTGTTTGCCCTGCACAGCCCCAGCCGTTGCATCCCAAGCCAACTGCGTGCCCTGTGCAGCTACAGTTAGCGTCCGCTAAGCCAGAGGTCTCCGCACCAGCTGGCTCTGTGCCTGTTCTTGCTGGGGGTTCAGGCGAACCTTTCCAGCACCTCCTCGTCTCCGCTGGAGGGTCCAAGGGGCCCGTTGAGCCATTGCCTAGTCCAGCATCGGCATCAGCTGCACCCACCTTCAACGTCGCCTTGTCCGGCTTCGACTTCGGCTTCGCCTTGTCCGGCTTCGGCTTCGGCTTGTCCGGCTTCGGCTTCGGCTTCGGCTTCAGCTTCGCCTTCACCTGCCATGCCACAGTTCGGTCCTGCCTCATCTGATCCTGTGCCCACCAAGCCTCTACCAGTACGCCCGATGCCGGAGAGCCGCCGTCTTCCCCGCGGCCGGCCTCCGGACCCGCTCTGCTGCCGCCGCAGTCTTCCCCGCGGCTGGCCTCCGGAACAGCCGAACTGTGAACTTTTGTGCTGTCGCCCCTCCGGGTTGACCTTCTGACCTCTTTGGACATTTGCCTCTGTGTTTTGAACTGTTTTTGTGTCTTTGTGGACTCAGTGTTGGTTCATGCTCCTCGTCTTTTGTTTGGTTTCGTTCCCTCCGTCCTGGTCCCCCGCCTCCCGCCCTGGGTGGGTTGT
>NW_005187454.1:508381-524207 GCF_000239375.1 Pundamilia nyererei
CCAGTTTAGTTCTGTTTCTTTGTGAAGCCTGCAATAAAGCAGTGATTTTGAGTTCAGTTCCTGTCTCCGTGAGTTTTGCGTTTGGGTCCTCATCTGCCTCCACACAGCCAGTTCATGACAGCTGCAAATCGACCCGACAGGCACAGAGCTGTAACCCACTGAATCCATTCCTTCTATCAGGTGTGGTAACATTGTTTTGCAGGTGTTCAGTCAGGGGAAATCCATATTGCTAGAGTTATAACTTCCTGGTTCAGGCTATTTCCTGACATAGGGGCAGTGAGACATTTCAGTGACAATGTATTTGTAACCCATGTCAGTGACCAGAATAAGATATTACCTTAGAAGGGCAGGAATGGTCTTTGTGCAGAGGACATAGAGATGATGCATTGGTTATATAAAACGATTAGAGAAGCATGACATGGTGGAAAGTGCAGATAATTTCTCTGGGTAAACCAGCTGGAAGAAAAAATTAAAATAGGCCTTTAGAATATGGAGGGATCCTACAGACACCTATAGCAGCTTTCTATAAGTCACAACTCTAAAAAAAAAAAATGTTGGCCATTTCAGCTCCTTTTTCTTTAAGATTGTCCTACCTTAAACTTCCTAACTGACTCTCACTTGGTCTGACTAACCCAATGCCACTATGCTCTTCCTCTTCAAAGTCATGAAACTGAACTGTAATTTCTTAAATGTATCCATACAACAATGAAAAAGAATAGAATCTGAAATATGAGTGTGGAGGGCACAAAAGTAAACAGCAACATTTTACAGCAGGATGGCTCTTTTCTGCAAATGTTATGCTCATTATCTGCTTATTATTTCTACCAACAATGGATTTTTCTCTATACATTCATGTTAAAAGACATACATGCAGGAAATACACTGACACACAGACCACAAACATGCTGTCAGGAAATACCGACTGCAATGTAGAACTAAAATATTATTTCCTTTAGTGATAGTGTGTCTTTACACTGTCGGTTCTTTGTACACTTACAACAAAATGGCTTCAATACTGAGAAAGGCAGCTTTATGAGAATATGTTGATACTTTTTTTAAACAAGAAAACAGGCAGTTTTTTGTGTAAGAAAAAAACTCTGTTTTTTCCACATTAAGTAGTCATGCTCCTGCTGCTTTAGTTAAGTGGATAAAATGAAATTATAGTAGACACGGGCAGTTTGCTGTACTATAGCAAGTCAAGCACAGTTTTAATCTTGCTCGAAGACATAAAATCTGTCTGCTTGCCCTCAAACTCCAATTTAGACACAGTCAGGGGTTGAACAACCAAAACTGGCACTCAAGTACTTCTTGAGTCCATGATCATTCTTATCCATATGAGTTATTATGATGATAAACATGACTGAAATCTATTGTGCTGCAAATAACAAATTAAATCACTTTTATTCTCACATCACATGTGCAGGTACACTGGTACATACGAGTGAAATTCTTGTGTGCGAGCTTCACAAGCAACAGAGTTGTGCAAAATACAATAACATAAGAACAAGGAAAATATAAGAATGGCTAAATCTGAGAATTATATGAATAAATATATGTACAATATAAGAGTGTATGCACATTACTGAATGTGTGTGTGTGTGTATATATATACATATTTTACAAATTTAATAGAATAAACAATAAAATAAAATATACAGAGGTTGGTAGTTGGATATTGTGCAAAACAAGTGGCATTACTGTACAGTATGTAGTGCATAATGTTGAAGTTCTGGTAAGGGAAGGTGAGGTGTCTATGACGTGTTCAGCAGTCTGATGGCCTGATGGAAAAAGCTGTCTCTCAGTCTGCTGGTTCGGGACCGGATGCTGCAGAACCTCCTTCCCGATGGAAGTAGTCTGAACAGTTTATGGCTGGGGTGACTGGAGTCCTTGATGATCCTCCCGGCTTTCCTCAGGCTCGCTTCCTGTAGATGTCCTGGAGGGAAGAAAGCTCACCTCCAATTATCTGTTCAGAACACCGCACTACTCTCTGGAGAGCTTTGCGGTTGTAAGCGGTGCTGTTGCCGTACCAGGTGGTGATGCATCCAGTGAGGATGCTCTCAATGGCACAGCGATAGAAGGTCCTGAGGATGCGGGGGCTCATGCAGAATCTTTTCAGTCTCCTGTGAAAGAAGAGGCGCTGCTGACACCAGTGGGTCAGGGCGCTGACCTCCTCCCTGTAGGCCGTCTCATCAGCTTTGGTGATAAGACCCACCACTGTAGCGTCGTCCGCAAACTTCACAATGATGTTGCAGTTGCTACACCAGTCTGCATGTCAGTCTATCCTTTGGGAAGATACCGAATCACTGAGTGTGAATGTTTCTGACTGTTAGCTAGAAAGCACTTAGAAATAGTAAAAAGGTGGGCTGCTTGGGTGAACAAGACATGCGTATAACTGTTTGAGTGCTCAACCCAACTCTACTCAAAGAAGGAAAGTTCTTTATAAGGACCAGTGCAAGTACTATTTTCATCATTATGTTGCCTAGCAACACCTACCAATTAGCTAAAGTAACCTATTTTATTTGTGCACCTGTAATGCCTTAAAAAAGCATGTAGCATTTTAATCTTGTGACGATAACATAGATGAGATGAGATGAGATGAGATGAAATGAGATATTTATCCCGAGGGAAATTCTTTTGTCATACACACGCTCAAAGCAGCAAGAATTCTTGATATCTTGAAATTGTGATGTTTACAGTATGGATATAGCATTATATTACATAATTTGCCACATCAACTTATGAAGTCAAATTTGGTGAAATAACAGTATAAAATTCATGCATTTTTGTCAGGTACATGTTACTGACAATAATATGTGTGCCAAGTTTAGTTGCAGAAGTCCCGATTGTGTAGAGTACAAAGACAGACTGTATTATAGCATCTTCAGTGAACATAAAAGTTGCAGTGTTACTTCTATCCCCATCTTTGCTCTTGCGGTATTCTCGAAAAGATTGCAATTCAGGATCCTTTGACTACCATGTCTCCTTCAAGTATACTTTAGATTTTAGCAGCAAACTGTTGATGATGTTTTTTTTTTCAAACAAAATCAATAGATATCCTGTATATGTGTTTTACAGAGAACCCTGTAAAACACCATCTATTTGTTACAAGCTACTTTACTGACGTCGAGGCCATATAAACGCCAACCTCATATAACTGGAAGCTGTGCGAGAGCAGTGCTGGTGGAGTCAAGGTATTATAGCATGTTCTGATAGAAACACAGTAAAAACATTTGAAAAGAGACCAGCAGGGTCACCTGTCACCTTTTTGCTTACATCGGAGAAAAATGGTAAAGAGGTTACCTTCTGGGCACAATCACCGGAAGGCTCTCTGTGCTCTCTGAACACCAACTATCCTGTGAGTCATGTGAAGCAATTGCATTTCACAAGGCTAGAGACCCGATGGTGGCTTGAGGTGGTTGTAAGAGCGGGCACAACAAAAGACGTGATTTTGCAGCCGTTGATTGCTTCAAGCCTTCCAATATATAGTAGTAACAAACAAAAAAGTATCAACAGGAAGCCAAAGTTGACACCAGTTTCATAAAGCGCTGGGAAAAAAAACATCAAAGAGGTGATTTGTCATAAAAATGATTTTATTATCCTAATTTATTATCGGATTACGGATATCAATTTTCCACTGTTTTTTCCCTTTACAATATATTACTATCATTAGACTGTTTTATACATTGTTTTATATATTAATAACTTTCAAATAATTTTGTACATGCTTTTGGGACTGACATTCCCTGGTCAGATGAAGAAAAATGAGACAAAAAGGCACGTGATTGCTCATGTCCACAGTGAGCAATACAGTCCAAAGAAACAAAGAACGTCGTGGTTTATGTGAGTGCAGTTGAAATGTCCCCCGATCTAATGATGGGCAGCCCCTTTGAAGCCTATTACATGTCTTGCCAGGGCAGCACATTAAGTCCAAAGCAATTTTCCATATCACAGCCCAAAATAATCACTTTCATGTGGCAACTGACAGCAATTATATCTTCTGATTTGCTCCGATTCACTCAGGGAAAAAAAAAAGAAATCACACACCCACCCACGCTTTCTCATCTCCAAAGAGCTGATACTTTTACAGTAGAAACAATATAATTACTAGAACGTTGAACCACCTTCAGGGGCTGCACTCAGATGACTTGCTCTATACATGTACAGCTGTAGCTGAATATCAGATGTGGGCCATTTCAAACGGTGCAGCCTGCCATAAGGTCTGGTATGAATGTGCAGCTCAGTGGAACACACAGATTGATCATATTCTTCTTTAAAACTCAGTATAGGAAAGCTCTGTGGCCTGAGGGAGACCCAGTGTACTGTGTAGTCTGTGGTGTGAAATACCACACACCAGCACCACCGGCGCTCTGCTCTCTCTGAACTGTCCACAGTTTAAGATCTAACTGTGACTTGAAACGCTGCCCAAACTGTCTCAGAGGTCTTTCTCTGGTTTCAGTGCCTGGGATGCTTAATCCAGTTTCGTATCATCCACTTCTGACCAGAGCATCTCTGGACCACAAGGCGAAGGCCAAAGTTGGCGTCTTTGGACATTTCTACCTCCAAGCATCGGCCACTGTCCCTGCTGATGATCGGCCCATTCTGCAATGAAAACACAGACAAAAATAACGGCAAATTTTTAAAGTGCTTTTAAGGAAAAAACAGACTGCATGCACACGTCCAATCATCACTTTTAAATCCGTTTGCACGTTTTCTTCTTACCTGTGTAAAGTCCCAAAGCCTCTGGGAAATCCTCGACACCGCATCGCATTTTTTCAGACTGGGAGTGCGTCCTCTGCCATCATCAATGAGGCATTTTGTATCAGGCAGGAAGGTGGTGGACCCCAGGGGACCAAGCTGGAGAAGCCCCTCCGTAGAGTACCGAGCCAGCTGCAAGCCAAAGGGAATCAAATGTGTTACACTACCTAAATTAAAGACCGCAGTGGAAAACACAGCTTTATAAAAAGCAAACACTTGACTTTTTAGAGGGCACCGGTGGAAAGCGCAAGATGGAAATGTGCTTCATTGAATGTGATTGAATGTGATATGCAGTAATGTGCTTTACCTATTCTGCTCTACAAAAGCAGACAGGCAGAAATTACAGAAGCAGAAAGGAGAAAATGGGTTTAAGGCTTGATTGGCAGATTGTGTTTTTCCTTCACTGTTATCTGAGTCATCTGCACCGGTTCTGTCTGGAGCATATGTTTGAAACCCTTAGCCTAATGTTTGGGGCACATAATACCACATACCTCCACGAGTGCATCTTTCCCACTTTATCATCCCAATTAATTACAAAGTGCCCTGAATTATATATACAGCAACTTTAGGATAATTTTCTCTAAATTGAAAGGTGACACATACTGCCTCTCAGCTTTCTTTGTAAGTAATTTACAGCCTGTCTTTTATGTAATCAATGTACAAATTGAGAGAGAGCATGTTGGGTAGGCACGATGACACAATAGTAATTTTGGAAAATAATAATAATGGGAAATTAATAGAAGTCAAATGAACTGCCAAGGTCATTTTTGGGACTCTGAACTCTGGCGTATTTTAAAGGAGCTTGCAAAGAAAAGCGTCTGGACTTCTTTAAGTTGCTTGAAGACGTTTCACCTCTCATCCGAGAAGCTTCTTCAGTTCTAAGGTCAAATGGTGGAGAGTCCCAGATATAAACCTAGTGGGAGTATCCCCCCACAGAGGGACAAAAGGACCCCCTGATGATCCTCTAATCACCTGAGCCAAGGTGGGAAACTGGGTGTGGGTCCCAATCAGCCAGGGTTTCGGGTGTGTTCATTGTGAAACCTGGCCCCACCTTATCATGCGAATTCCTGAGGTCAGATGGCCCAGGATGTGAGTGGGCGTTAAGGCGTCTGGGAAGGGATCTCAAAACTGGATTATAGATGGCAGAGGCGGGGGTTTACGACACCAACTCTCTGCCATCTATAATCCAGTTTTGAGATCCCTTCCCAGACGCCTTAACGCCCACTCACATCCTGGGCCATCTGACCTCAGGAATTCGCATGATAAGGTGGGGCCAGGTTTCACAATGAACACACCCGAAACCCTGGCTGATTGGGACCCACACCCAGTTTCCCACCTTGGCTCAGGTGATTAGAGGATCATCAGGGGGTCCTTTTGTCCCTCTGTGGGGGGTTACTCCCACTAGGTTTATATCTGGGACTCTCCACCATTTGACCTTAGAACTGAAGAAGCTTCTCGGATGAGAGGTGAAACGTCTTCAAGCAACTTAAAGAAGTCCAGACGCTTTTCTTTGCAAGCTCCTTTGACTACGATGACCTGGATGACTGAGAACCTTCACAGACATTCTGGCGTATTTTCTTTTCTTTCAGTTTTGATTATAATCTTTTGATATTTAGAATTCTTAGTTAATAGTTTTTTATTCTTGTTTCTGTTATTATTGAATCTTCATGTTTTAGTTTACTCCAAGCTTCCCCAGCATCTGTTTGAGTCTTGTCAAGCCTTCATTTCTGTCAGTGTTTAGTTTCTTCCTGCTTTATTTTGATAGTCACATGCCTTGTTTTACTTCCTCTAGTTGTTGTTTTACTTAGTTTCAGGTGTGTCTCGTCACCCTCCTGTGCCCACTGTGGACTTTAGGATTCTGCAGATTGTAGACCAGCTGAAATAAAAGGCAGGCTTTAAGTTGTTCTGTATTTAGTCTGTATTTAGGCACTATTCCTGCAACCCTTGGCATGAACAGAACTAAATTCAAGTCATAATATCAACACAGACAGTTTAATGAATTGTAATCAACCACAAACTAATTAAATAGCCACCTTAAAGCTTTTAAAGCTCTCTCGCTATGATGCTACACTATACTGATTGATTCGTCGTATGGAAGCTGCTGCAGTTTCTGGAATTTCGATTTTCGCACTGTTCCAGTTGTTAATTGCTAATAAGCTTTGTATTTCATATACTAAAATAGGCTCAAGTTACTTTGCATTGAAGCCACAGTGCAGCTTATTTATGGTACAGTTTCTCTTAACAACCAAAATTTGATCCCTCATTGTGTAATCCGGTGCATGAAAGCCTCTGTCGTGATACGTATCTATTACGCAAGGATACAGTAGAGATAACATTCATAATTTATGGGAATGATCCTCTCTGAAAAATGAGACCCCAAAGCTAGGGAGGTCTTCACTATGACGGCCAAGCTGCTTTGGCTACCCTAAATCGTCAAAATGCACGATCTGTCAGAGTAGGTAGTAACATGTTAAGTACTTTATATAACTTACTGTATTTATGTAACTTCCTGGAAGAATCGGTGTAATAACAAGAATCAAGATTTCTGAAAAACGTATTTCTTTATTTTACTTTATTCATGTGAAAATAACCCACAGCTGTTCTACCAATGTGATTTCAATTATTCATTATTTTCTTTAAGATCAGCTGTTCTAATGGTCGGACTTAAAAAATCACATAAAAAAAATTAAAAAAACCTTAAAACACATGTACTGTTATAAAACTGCAAATGTACTGGTTCTTATATAACACTTTTCTTCTCTAAGCATTCTCACAAGCGCTCCTTTTTTCTATGCTTTTTCAACATAAGTGCATTAAATCTATAACTCATACACAGTCATACGCTGATGGATGAATCAGAGAGCAGTTTGGGATTAGTATCTTGCCCAAGAATATTCAGACTTGAACAGCCAGGAATCGAACCTCCAACCTTCCGATTAGTAGATGAGCTGCTTACCTGTAAAATGAATCCCATAAAGACTAAAATTCTAAACCTGGTAATGCTTTTGTAGCATTTTGCTTTGTATTAAACTGCTTTACTCAATAAATTTTAACATTGAAATGTTTGCAGCACATGTTTGTCTGAGTGGTGATTTTATAGAGCATGGATGGAGAAACTAGAAATGCACATGCTGCCTCTATGGGTGATTGTTCATGTGAGAGGGGAGATCCATGTGGATTTTAATCCAATCTTCTGTCATAAAGAGGCACTCAGAACAAACAGGAAAACAATAAAGCACCATATCTTGGTTCACTTGAAGTCTACTGGAGCTGGCTGAGCTGATCACTGCAATACATATTTCATCAGCATCCTAGTAAAATACGCATCCAAATATGTGTATGGAACTCTCATTGTACATGTCACATACACATTTGAAACGTATTATTATTTATTTCTTTGAAACTCAACAATGGGAGACACAGTTTAATGACCTTTAGGCAGAGGTCATTATTACAGATGGTCTTATTAAGAATTTTCTGTAGACCTCTTGGGTCTTTCAAGGTTTTAATGCTCTAAACAGATTTAATAAAGGTGTAAACTATGACTCGGCACCAGACAAACTCCATATAATCCCCACTAATACCTGTTTACAGCTTAGTCTGGCAGCGTTTTATATGCTAATTCATTTAAAATGAGTCCATAACAAATAATTAACGCAAGGAAATGATTCTGCCAAGCCAATTAACCTGTGGCTCATGCAGCAACATTACACACTCCATTGCGTTTCTGCAATCACCAGAGTTTTGCAGAACATTTTTTGGAGGTCATACTAATAGCAAGTCTTCTTTGTTACGGTGATAGTGCAACCGTGGAGCAACTTCCTTGCTGCACCACAAAGTCATACCACAGTTTGTCTTGTGGCCAAGCCTTGAAACAGAGCGTGTGATTTTGTTAACATACACCAAAATCCTATTAAAATGTGCTGGTGAAACACTGCGAAACCCTTTAAAATAGATAATTTAAAAAGGTCACGTCAACTCTGTCTGTTGTACTGCATGAAAAGCTTCTCTTTAAGTTCATTACCTTCCTGTAGCCATCTGAAGACAGCAGGACAGATATTTTGATAAATCTGCAGCCTCTTATCAGAGAAGTGTATCGTTATTACACACAGCTGTCCACTCTGTTTCTTTTTATTAAATCACATGCAAATAATACTGAGCCACTATTAAATGAAACACGCACATCACTACGCACACAAGCCTGCCGATAGCTTCATACTCTGCCTCTGTTTGTGAGAGAAGCCAGATTACTGGAGGATCGTGATACAGCAAAGAAAGCAATCCCAAAATTTTATCAGTGGACAATAAAATATTGCATCATTTGCTTTATGAAGGTAGATGTGCGCACACGCTAGTAGTGTAATGGGGCCGGCTCTGTGTCTCCACCACCATCCTTTCACTGCTTTGCACTGCTGAACAAATGTGAGACATTATCCATGAGTTAGATTTCCTCAGGGAGAGCGTGCACACACTCACTTCTCTGAAGCACAGCGAGAAGTCATTCTGATCAATTCTAGTTTTTTTTATATCTTAAAAAAAAAGAAATTCTATAAATGACAAAAATGAATACAGCTGGCTCAAAATAATGTCAGTCATCAGTGTAATCTAATGATGCAAAGAAATCAAATTCATTTCCATTTGTTTATTTCCCTCTGGGGAGCAGGATTAAGAGTTGATCGAGCTTTGCATTACTGACACCATGGAGCTCTTTGCAGGAGAGGCCAGTGAGGTGGTTTGCATCACCAAAAACGAGAGCAGTTTGCAGGAAAGTTGGGAAATGTTTGAAAAATGATGCATGGGTAGCTTTTGCATGCATATCTTGAGAAATGGATTTGGTTTCACTGAGAAGAAAATAAGCACAAAAACAGGACAAGGGCCTCCCACCCACAGCATCATTTGTTCTGGTATCTATTCAAGTAAAGGTTGTGCTGAGAAGATGCTTTCTCTTTTTTCCCCCAGCAGCATCCTCCTGCATATTCATATAATTGTTTCCTGGGAGTGCCCCAGTTTTCCAGTGTTTCCTTCAAATCCTGACCACATTTAAAATGAGTTTCGGATTTAATTTAATACCAAACTCCCAAGAGCTGCATGTTCTCCTCTCTTACCGTTAAAGAAAAATAAATCGCAGCATATTTAATCACATTCTGAAAAATTCTTCACTTTTCGTGTGTTTAAATCTAACTGCAGACATACTGTATGTCAGCACTATAAGTGATTACGGTATGTTGACTGATCTTTTCACATTTTAAAATTAGTGCTTGCACATCATCTGTTTGCATGTTCATGTCATCTCATACTCCCCAGCTTCAACACTCTGTTTGGAACCTGCATGGGGTTCAAGAGCTGGTTAAGAGGACAGGAGGCAACATGCTGCATGGTTCATTCATTTTAAATGACTGCTGCACATGGATCACTGCTTATATCATGTATACGTGTACAGTGTACATTATAGCAAAAAAGTTTCAGTCTGTCGGGAGGCAGCAGTTTATTCCTGAATTCACTGTGCAGCATAACAACAACCGCCAAAATACAGCAGAATCAGAAAGATCTGTTCAGCAACAAGAAGAGAAACAGTCCTGCAACAGATGGCACGGGCCCCACAGAGCCCTGATCTCAACATTATGGAGTCTATCTGGGATGAAGAGACCAAAGCAACTGAAGTTGTCTCAGTATCCAAAAGAACTGCTGCAAATTCTCCAACCCAGCTGCAAAACCAGAGTACTTGAGTGCCATGACAAAGTTCATGCATGTTTATCAGCAACAATAAAGGCAAGTGATGCTCACAGTACATATGAATTAAACTGAGATGAGCAACATTTAAGGCATACAGTGGGGCAAAAAAGTATTTAGTCAGCCACCGATTGTGCAAGTTCCCCCACCTAAAATGATGACAGAGGTCAGTAATTTGCACCAGAGGTACACTTCAACTGTGAGAGACAGAATGTGAAAGAAAAATCCATGAATCCACATGGTAGGATTTGTAAAGAATTTATTCGTAAATCAGGGTGGAAAATAAGTATTTGGTCAATAACAAAAATACAACTCAATACTTTGTAACATAACCTTTGTTGGCAATAACAGAGGTCAAACGTTTACTATAGGTCTTTACCAGGTTTGCACACACAGTAGCTGGTATTTTGGCCCATTCCTCCATGCAGATCTTCTCGAGAGCAGTGATGTTTTGGGGCTGTCGCCGAGCAACACGGACTTTCAACTCCCGCCACAGATTTTCTATGGGGTTGAGGTCTGGAGACTGGCTAGGCCACTCCAGGACTTTCAAATGCTTCTTACGGAGCCACTCCTTTGTTGCCCGGGCGGTGTGTTTTGGATCATTGTCATGTTGGAAGACCCAGCCTCGTTTCATCTTCAAAGTTCTCACTGATGGAAGGAGGTTTTGGCTCAAAATCTCACGATACATGGCCCCATTCATTCTGTCCTTAACACGGATCAGTCGTCCTGTCCCCTTGGCAGAAAAACAGCCCCATAGCATGATGTTTCCACCCCCATGCTTCACAGTAGGTATGGTGTTCTTGGGATGCAACTCAGTATTCTTCTTCCTCCAAACACGACGAGTTGAGTTTATACCAAAAAGTTCTACTTTGGTTTCATCTGACACATGACATTCTCCCAATCCTCTGCTGTATCATCCATGTGCTCTCTAGCAAACTTCAGACGGGCCTGGACATGCACTGGCTTCAGCAGCGGAACACGTCTGGCACTGCGGGATTTGATTCCCTGCCGTTGTAGTGTGTTACTGATGGTGACCTTTGTTACTTTGGTCCCAGCTCTCTGCAGGTCATTCACCAGGTCCCCCCGTGTGGTTCTGGGATCTTTGCTCACCATTCTCATGATCATTTTGACCCCACGGGATGAGATCTTGCGTGGAGCCCCAGATCGAGGGAGATTATCAGTGGTCTTCCATTTTCTGATGATTGCTCCCACAGTTGATTTTTTCACACCAAGCTGCTTGCCTATTGTAGATTCACTCTTCCCAGTCTGGTGCAGGTCTACAATACTTTTCCTGGTGTCCTTCGAAAGCTCTTTGGTCTTGGCCATGGCGGAGTTTGGAGTCTGACTGTTTGAGGCTGTGGACAGGTGTCTTTTATACAGATGATGAGTTCAAACAGGTGCCATTCATACAGGTAACGAGTGGGGGACAGAAAAGCTTCTTACAGAAGACGTTACAGGTCTGTGAGAGCCAGAGATTTTCCTTGTTTGAGGTGACCAAATACTTATTTTCCACCCTAATTTACGAATAAATTCTTTCTAAATCCTACCATGTGAATTCATGGATTTTTCTTTCACATTCAGTCTCTCACAGTTGAAGTGTACCTCTGGTGCAAATTACTGACCTCTGTCATCATTTTAAGTGGGGGAACTTGCACAATCGGTGGCTGACTAAATACTTTTTTGCCCCACTGTAACTGCATTTACGTGGCAAATCTCCGTTAACGAGTTACTGCTGATCGCCCTGTGCGTGGGGCTGCACAGTGTCAATGCGTTAGCGCGGTTAGCTCGTTAGCGCGGTTAGCTCATTAACGCGCTGACAGGGGATTTCTAAAAATCACCCCGTAGTTCTTCATCTAAGACACCTGAGTTAGAAAACAGAAACACTGCAGTCGTCTTTACATGCGTGGGCAGTAACGAACGCACCCTGCGATCTGCATCTCGGCACTGCCTGCGTACTTTATTTATACATGTCTTATGTCTGTGTGTGTGTGTAAAAATAACAACGTCACTCGAGAGCAATGGGTTATTTCCCCTTTTCTACATCTGTTCTCTAAAAACAGGAAGTGATTTAGTAGCTGAATAAGTTCATCACAAAAGTTATTAGGTGAAAAGTCACATAGACATGTAGATTGCCTAGTGATCAACAAAAAGCACATTTCATGAAGCTGATCAATTTATATGAAAACAAAAATCCTTTGACACGCGCTGATGCTGTCCAGCGTTGTCCAGCACTAATCTATGTATAGATAGATAGATATAAAATCCAAAGCCATCAATAAAGCGTATTAAGCTGCGATGCTGCTTTCATTTCAAGATGTCCAAGTGCATCCATTACCTCATAGGTTTCTCTTCAGCATAAAGATGTTTAGTAGCCTAACTGCTGCACATTCCTTTTATATATACAAATCCCTAAAAGATGGATGTTGCTGCTCTAAAATTCACCACGTGGAGTCTTGAACTGAGCATTTTGGCTTTTGTCATTAAATTAGCAAAAAGAAAAAAATTTGATAAACTGAAGGACTTGCTCATACAGTAGCAACTTATCAAATACAGGGTAGCCATGCCCTAAAGCATACCCTACTTTATTGCCTATGTTGCTGTAAATGGGACCATAATTCACACAATAAGCACTGGGCTGTATCTAAGGGGTGAGG
Source organism: Pundamilia nyererei (assembly GCF_000239375.1). Classification (NCBI taxonomy): domain Eukaryota; kingdom Metazoa; phylum Chordata; class Actinopteri; order Cichliformes; family Cichlidae; genus Pundamilia; species Pundamilia nyererei. Next base: position 521,521 of record NW_005187454.1, read on the forward strand.
GACTTGAAAGTAGTAGGTTATTTTGATAACCTCATTAGGAAAAACTTTTCTTTTGGTGTAATAAATAAAGTAAGGAGCACGGTCATTTTCTCACTGACAATCCAATCTGTCTTCCTTTTCAACGAGAAGAGCCACCACTGCTGGCTATTAGATGGTATGTAGAGTTTGTAATTATTTGTTTTAGGGCTTTTTTTCTTTGCTTTTAAATAATGACAGCATCAGATAGACCGAGGGGTGGAATGCTATATATCTATCCATAGCATATAGTCACACCCACACAGGTTAAGTATCACATATTAAGGCCAATCTTGATTATATAACTCTACCACTGTTACTTTTAAACTTTCATTGTTGTAGATAGCAACATGTTTAGCATTTAGCACGCTAACTGCCTGACTGCAGAAACTGACAATGATTGTTTAATTGTTGCTTAATAAGATGAACAGAGTGCCACTTATGACAGCAACAAGCTAGTCACATTGATTGGTTGTTAGGCTGTTATTATTAGTAAGCATGCTGTTAACTGATGATGTTGGCAAACTTCAGACAGTATACTGATTACAGTTTGCTACAGAGGGCTGTGCTAAGCCTTTCTGGTGTATCTACTGAATCCAGATATTTTTGGACCGAGCAGGTCATTGCATTAACACTGACGCCAGTAGGAATAGCACTCCTATGCAGATAAAGTCAAGAAATATTTTCAGGTCGAGTCACAGAGATTGAGAAGCTGTAGTTCATGTGGGTGCTGAATTTGAAGCCGAGACACCTTCAAGTCATGTTACATGGTAGGGGTGGAAGATTTTTGAAGATTTATTCTGGCTGCAAGAGCAAATGATAGGTCGAAACATCATTTAGAGTGAACAGGTTCTGAGAGAATACTTGAAATATTTGCAGTGTCCAAACATAACTTAATCTGTAAAAAGTGAGAACACCATGTGGTGAGTATTGGTCTTTCAAACTAGCATTAAGTTCACAGGATGCTAGTTTTCCCTCTATGTGTATTCTGTGTTAGACCTCAATTTAATTTAACCATGAGAATATTTGTAGTATATGCATCCTGCATTGCTTAAAAACCCGTAGAGGGATGTGTGTGGTGGTCTATATTAATCAGCGAGTACCAATGGGAAGAACACATTTCTATTTATAGCATGTCTGTGCCTCACACTTACTATGTAAAACCTGACTTGGATGCTACATTGCCTAAAGAGGAGACTAATTGCACCACATCATCTTTAGGTTTAGTGTTAAAATGCAGAATGTGTTGATTTAAAAAAAAAATCTGCTAAAGAATTTTCTGTAGGTTTCTGTATGTTTACCTTTTGCAAAGACGCCCAATTTACAGACTTAAATGAGTAAGAATCAATACAATGCACTGACAAACAGTTTAATTAATGGCATTACTGACTGTTGAATATCTGTATCAAAAACAGCAGTCAAAATAAACAGGAAATAGAGAAAGATCTGCTGACCTGGGAGGACATGCCATGGCAGGGGTACAGGATGGCTTTATCATCGTCCTCAGAACCCTGGTCCAGGCAGTAGCCACTGGCCTTGCTGTTTCTCACCTGCAAGAGAAACAAAAAAGATGATGTTTCTATGAAGCTGCTGAAAGCTCCAGTATTTTACATATCCAATATTCTTAAAAACAACCAAACAAACAGCTTGTTTCAAATATTCTCCATTTGAACATTTGAATGTTAGGTGCAAGAGCAAACACAAAAAAGTACATAAGCATCTGAGGAACTGGAGAACCACACAAGTTTATTCTATTCTATATTCTATTCGAGTCTATTTGATTCTAATGGTAGTGTACCCTCAACAATAGGAACGTGTTATATGTATACGATTAGCATGGTGCCAGATAATTTTACCATCTCCTACACTCTGGGCCCTCTGTATTTAAATACAGCAGAAATCTCAATGAAACTATTCTCATTTACATATTTTATATGTGTGTTGGGTGTCTGTTGTCTGAAAATTGGAAAAGTATGAAACACTGACTGAAATTGCAACACTTTTCCATTGCACGGACAGTCCAGATGTAATTCTTGGAAATGTCTTTTGACAAAATTACCATATACATAAGTTAAAGTTTGCCATGATTTTGGCTGTATTTAGATGAAAAATTATTAGTTTGAGTGAAGTCTGGAAGGGAAATTTTTTCTCTCTCTCTGATTAATTCACATCGGCTAGTGGAGAAAGTTTGCCTGCAGGTCTTTCTGGTTGAATGCAGTCTTTTCTTTTCTAGTTTTTAAGTTTGCACTTGCAGTTTGACTAGCTTTAAGGAACAAAACTACTTGTTTAAGTTATGAAAAAGTATGCAGTTTGTTTAAAATATGTCATTTTGTCATATGTCAAAGCTCTGAACTTGATCTAAATGCCTATGCTCCTATATTTGTGGGACTATTCATGACATTTCAATTCAACTGTATTTGTATATAACCAAATAACAACAACAGTAAACTCAAGCTGCTTTACATTTTAAGGTAAAGACCCTTACCTTAAAGACCCTACAATTAGAGCTGGGCGATATGAGATTTTTTTCATATCACGATATGTTTTTTTCATTTCAGGCGATAACAATATCTATCACGATATAAGCCAAATAACTATATTTGTAAGATTTAAATGTGCCGTTGCTCACAAGTAAAATGTGAAATAATCAGCAGCTTGTTTTTATTTATATA
>NW_005187454.1:530586-540374 GCF_000239375.1 Pundamilia nyererei
GACAAGAGCGGCGAGGTCTATCGCGATAGCTTAATTTCTCTATCGAGTAAAAGTTATATCGCGATACATATCGTTATCGTTCTATCGCCCAGCTCTACCTACAATAATAAAAAATAATCCCCAAAAATAAGATGACCCCTATGAGCAAGCGCTTGGCGACAGTGGGAAGGAAAAACTCCCCTTTAATGGGAAGAAAGAACCAAGCTCAGGAAGGGGCTGGAGTGATGGGAGAAAGACAAAAGGACAAAAGTGCAAACGTATCAAGTACATAAGGTGTTAAGTACCACAAGGTATATTTTTTTAAAATCAGGAATTTAAAAACATATTTGAGAAGATATTTCCCCCTAAAAAATAGATTAATAGCTTAACTCCATACTCCACCTCCACCCACCAGTGGGGTGCACCTCACAGTTTGCGAACCACTGGTGTATGTGAAAGGAGAAGCTGGTAGAGACAAGCTCGCTGAGTATTATTGAACAGTTTTCTTACTGCCTCTCTTCTCAGCCTTTTCGGTCGGCTCCTGCCTTTCTTTTCCATTTTATTTACAGATTAGTGTAGGTGGGATTTAATTCTCCTTTAGGCACAATCTATGCAGTGAAGAAGAGAGGCAAAGGGGTGCTAGCACTGCAGATAGTACAGTACAAATGCTCAACAAGACATTAGTAATGGCAGCTTTCTGGGACACATTTTAATTTGTCTGTTGGGCGGTTATTGTTGCACAACTAATTTTACTCTTGACATGTTTTTTGTGTCAATCTAGAAAAAAAGTCTAAAAGAAAGTGACTAAACCAGGGAAAAGACTTATTTAGCATTGATTTTAAATGAGATCCCTGTGAGCTGAGAAAACGGGGTAAATATGAATATTTTGTACAAAATGTTACCCCATGAAAATGGCCCAACATTATATAATTTAATAAATTACTGGTTTCACATTTGGTTCAAACGAAAATAATAGTATCAGAGCAGCCTTTCAAAACCTATTATTATTTATTATCTAAGAAGGTAGATAATAGTCTCTTGAATGTGAGCCACCATTTAATTCCTCTGTGCATGTCACAATACCTCTGTGATACTAGCTCCACTGTGGTTTGTTCACACAGCAGGCTGTATTTTCTCAAACGATGACTGAGCTTTGATAGATATTATCGGGACACGACCAGCCCCAGTTCAGTCTCCCCCCTGTCCTCCAGACCTGCAGATGATGCATTGAGCATGAGGCCCATGTTTGGTGTGATTTGAATGAGTAAGGCTTCATTTCCAGGTTGCGACATGTCTATCATGTAGTTTTGTCAGGGAGGGTTCCACTCGGCTGGTCTGGTCAGCATGGCCGAGCGCGGTGCTGATGCTCGGTGACAGATGAGGCTCACTTCTGCTCTGCCGGCTGTGTGGCTAGACAAGGTAAATGTTACCCAGCCAGTCGACAGATCTGAAATAGTGCCACTTAAGTTAATGCCACTCTGAGGAATCCATCTGGGTGCCAGAGCCAAAACAGGCAGCAGAGGGAACAAAAGGGGGAGTAAATTCATAGGGCTTTGATGAATTGTGAATTCTGATATGCAGCATATTGATTAAGCTGTTCTTTTGTTCCCACCTATTTGCCAGTCCATCTGTCTGTGAGTGGGATTTAGTAAAAACCAGGCCAGATTTGGTAAAAAAAAAAAAGGGGAAAAAAAGGTTTTAATAATTCAGTCAGACCAGCAGCTTGTGAACAGGCATGCCAGACAACACCCTAGGCTGTTAAGGGGGCCCCCAACAGTTGTCCTCAGTTGGAAACCTCCCCTAGGGCATACGAAAAATCCCATTAGGTCCAGAATGGGAGTGTGTCGCATTGCTTTAATGAGCAGGTTGTGACGTGATGTTTGCAGTTACTACTTTGTAATTTAAACCCATACATAGATGAATATTGCATTATTTATGGTTGACTAATAAACGATTATGATATTTGATCTATTAGCCTTTGGCAGTGATCTGCGCTTTTTCCCAATGCCCTTCTAGTTTTCCAGGTGTCCATTGCTGAAATTGATATGAGGTAAACAATGCGTCTCAGCGAACCTCCAAATAGTGTCTGAGTCAGGAGCGTGTTCAATTCTTCAACCTGTTATAATCCTGTTGTCTTCCCCCCACTGTGCTGAGTGCATAGCCAAGCCCAATCAAATTAAAATGGAAAACGAATAAAGTATTTGATTAAAACTCATTATGAGGAGCTGGTACAAATCCTGTGTGGTGATGTTGCAATTCCTTAGCAATATCATGCACTCACCTTAGACTAGCTACACTCAAATCGTTTGTTTTTTTCTAAGATGTACCACTCCATCACATTAAAGGTCATCATCACATGTCACAAAACATCCTAATAATTCCTTTATTTCTGTGATTTATTTGTAGGATCAGCCTTCCTGCCTCAGCTTTCACATCCTCTGCAAACTCCAGTGGTGTGAAAAAGTCTTTGCCCCCTTCCTGATTTCCAAGTGTTGTGAATATTTGGCACCCTCACATGTTTCAGATCCTCAAAGTAAAAAATGCACAATTCTGTTTTTAAATGTTGATTTCACTGATTAAGAGAGAAAAGTTGTCCAAACCTACCTGGTCCCGTGTGTAAAAGTAAGTGCCCCTCTTGTTTAATCATGAATTATCTGTGATTAACCCCTGTTTTTGTTTAGTTTCACTAAACATACTCAGGCTTGATTACTGGCAGACCAAAGGAGACCAAGGAAAAAAATAAAACCAGGTACGTCTCACATTTGCCAAAATACATCACGATGATCCCCAAGACATCTGGGAAAATTGTATCTGGACCGATGAGGCAAAAGTTGAATTCTTTGGAAGGTGTTTGTCCCCTGATGATATGGCAAAATCAGTGTTTACTTTCAACCATTTGCTTAATGTCTTCCTCACCTCGCCATATGTGATGGTGTTGTTATAGATTCGCATCTCTGGGTAGACGTGTTCAAGGTACCAGCGGAAACTCCGACATTGCAGCCTTTTCCTTAAGGCCAAGCGCTCCGAGACATCCCCGAAATCAACCCCAGGGTTCTGTCAACAAATGGTACAAAACAAAGACAAACACGCATGAAAAAAGCCTCTTAGCCAGCAGGCATTTTAATTATTAGAGTGAAAGCTGCTTGAGAAATGGAATATGCGAGAGTGTCGAGGTGCTGAAAAGAAAAGACCAACCTTTTAGTTAAGAGCTGGATAGATGCACCTGTCATGAAGGACCTTCATTGTTCTTTCATTACACGTGATTCAAACTCTAATCAGCTGCTTAATTATGAGCCCTCACGGCCATGCCGGCATTACGGAGGTGGCTTCCTAGATTGATTGGGGGAATGCCTAATAGCTGCACTACCTGGCACTGAGGCTTGATTCAGACGCATGCACACACACATGCAGCCATCTACTCTTCAGTCAGTTCGCCCCCATCTGTGTTGGAATCCACAGTCAGCTGCTGAACGTGCTTCCAACATCTGTTAATAATAAATTCTAGATGGAAATATCCACTTTTTGTAGCAACCATAAAGCGACACTAAAAAATGCATTCAATTTCAGTGAGATGTTGTTTGGTGTTTGGACTTGGAGCCGGCCGCTCTGGTGAATCATAAAGCCTTCCCCCACCAAGGTAATTGTGCTCTCAGCAGGTACCTTAGACAATAACGAAAATCAGTGATTGTGTATAGGGCGAGGCTGGGAGGAGAGGGAGGGGGGTAGATGGAATAATCGTAGTTAGGCCTTTCTACTGTACACAAAATAACTCTGCGCCACAGGACAGCCGAGGTAATAACATGCCATGCCACTGTGCTTGTAATTACACTCAAGAAGGGATGTGGTCTGATTGACTACTTTGTCAAAGGTGCTGCCACCCCCAGCTCCCACATTTCGACTCAACATTTCCAGGCGGCATGCAGGCATCAGCAGCGTGCCGCACCAGTGTGTGACGAGCCCACATCCTGTAATTATTTTGTTAGGGATGTCAGTGAGCTGTGCTGGACGGCTTTCTTGAGGCCTTCACTGATGTCCTTCACTGACTATCATCTCATTCTGCATGGCTGAAGAGGCAATTAGGATTCAATATTAAACTCTTTATTAATGAAAATAGCTGTTTATTATTAGACTCTTGAAAGCAATTAAATGAAACTGATACGTATGAAACTAGACTGATTGGAAATGAGGCTAATCTCCTTCACTTGATGTACCTCTCTCATCTGTTTGGAAAGAGCATCTACTGCTTTCTGCCTGTGCTCTGCTGCCAGTGTGAAGGTCAAACGGGATGAAATCTGAATTTTGAATTTCTATTGACTAGCGTCTCCAGAGGCCTGGTTGCATGTCTGAATGAGAAAGTGTGACAGGAGGAGACGGGGCAAAAGAGAGCTCGTGGATTTCAATGAGGGTGTAATCTAAGACAGAGAAAAACTTACATTCATGGGAATGTTCCAGGCCATGTAGACGTGGGATTTGTATTCGTCCATCCACACCTCAGCGGCTCGCAGGGCATTGCGCTTGGCGTAGTAATCTATGTCATTGTTGTAGGGTTTTTTGGTGCGCTCGATATGGGCCACTCTGGCGCACGGGAGGACTTCCATGCTCCCACCACACTGCCACACCTACACAGCAGAAAGAAAGAGTTCAGATCAACAGCTACACAGCTCCCGCCTAATGTAGAGGCCAATCAAACTACAGGCATTGAGGTTTAAGGATAATTAATTTAATTTTTTCAAAAAATACTGGTTTGCTGGTTATTACAACTTGGTTTTGACTTATGTAGAGCTGGCTATTATCCCTTATTCCCTTGCTCATAGTAGATGTCTATATAATCTGATGTCTTTTTGGAAATACAGGAATCCTTCCTCACTGGCTTTATAAAACTCAGATTCTACTAGAGAAAGGTATATTTTGTATGTAGTATTGAACAGAACTGAATTCCACTTCAGAGCAAAAATATTCATTAAAATATGAAGTTAAATGTTGAAAAGCCACATGCAAACAGCCTTGGCAGAAGCACAAATGAGGACTCAAATAAATGCATTTGATTTTTTTTTAATGACTTCTCATAGTGGAGTGAACAAGGTCAAACAGGCATCTTCATTAATTTGTCCATGGTATCATGGTCATACTTGAGCTTGCTGCAATTTATCTCCATCAGCGAACTGCTTGAAAAATATAAGATACATGCATCGACACAGAAATCTGCTGCACATTTAGGGTCACAATCTTTATCCACCATTCAAAGCGACAGAGTGCAGCATAGGTTTTCATTATTAAAGAGGAAAAACATACTTGCAATTAGTTTACAGCTATGTTATGTCCTTCTTCTTGTTTCTAACATAGCACACGTGTTCTCAAAGATGCATTTAGTTGTTACATTATTACATATTTATTTATATTATTTGCTGAAGTGAGCGACAAAATGAGGGACAAATGGATTTGTAAGCCTATGGCTCATATTGTAGATACAGTCTTCATAGAGGTACCTATGACAACTGGAGAACTCTGATGCCACGGAGTGCTGTGCATATGACACTGAAAAAGAGGGATATACTGCTTGAAGCCAGGCAGTGAAAAATGCCTTCTTTAAAAGCATCAATCACAGCTCAGAAAACTGATTGATTGCAGACTGTGTGATGTTGTGACCCTCGACTGACATACTCAATGGAAAGCTACAGTGGCAGGCAGTCACATGGGAGTAATGCACCCATTTCTTTCAGTGCCAGAAAAGATTTGAATTTTAAAACTCTCTGCAAAAACACATCCATATCTTCAAATCTCTGCCATGGTGTTACAAAGTGCCTGAGCAATTTCTCATGCCGTATCACTGGAAGGCCACAGCATATGGTATGTCCTTCCAGCCGTACAAAATATCACCGCCTCCACCACCCACAGTCTCTTAATGACAATTGCCACAAAGCGTAACAGATGTTCTCATTCATTAACTTCTCTATGACCCCAAAACGATACCCCCTGCTTGGTGTTTAAGGAACATGCTGCTGCAAAACTATTTTCTCAATTAAGTGCAGATCTGGGATGATACCCGTTTTCTGCACATCATGCTTATTGAATGTCATGTGAAAAGATGTGAATAAATACAGCGTCTGTTTTTGGTCATTTTCAAAATAATGATATATGATTCAAACTCTTGATCTGTATTTCCTTCCATGATTCTTAAAGTAAGACTAAAAGAGTACTACTGAACTCTGAAGGCACTTCATGATGCCATTTGGAAACCTAAAAGTGCTAAGCAAAGGCCCTTTCACCAATGGTAATTTAAAAATAGTCAGAGATTCCTGCTCCCAGTGATTTATTATTAACAACCTGTGACCAGATGCAATCAAGAAATGTTTGAGGTGTGTAGCTGGATGTTTATCTGTAGGCCAGATCATCAGTGAGTAGTGCCAAGTATTGGGGAGGTATGACAGGATAGTTAGGTAAAGGACAAGTATGGATTTTTTTTGTATGAAGTTCTTAAAATATGTCTCCATTTATAAACTATCTATCAACCCCCAACCTCTATGGCAGGGGTAGGCAACTCCAGGCCTCGAGTGCCGGTGTCCTGCAGGCTTTAGATCTCACCCTGGGTCAACACACCTGAATCAAGTGATTGGTTCGTTACCAGGCCTCCGGAGAACTTCAAGACATGTTGAGGAGGTAATTTAGCAATTTGAATCATCTGGTGGATCAAGGACAGATCTAAAGCCTGCAGGACACCGGCACTCGAGGCCTGGAGTTGCCTACCCCTGCTCTATAGGATGGTAGCGTCTCCCCCAACATTGTCCCCACATATTTTAATCCATCCATCCATCCATCCATCCATCCATCCATCCATCCATCCATGCATTCTTCCAACCATCCATCCTTCCATCCATTCATCTGTCCATTCTTCCATCCATCCACCCATCCATCCTTCTATCCATTCATCCGACCATTCTTCCATCCATTCTTCCAACCATCCATCCTTCCATCGATTCCCGCTTATTTGGGTTTGGGCCGCAGGGCCAGTAGTCTAAATAGCATAGCCCAGTCTTTACTCAACTGGCAACCTCTTCCAGCTCATCCAGGAGGATGCAGAATTGTGAGAGATACAAGCTTTCCAGCGTGTGGTGTGTCTATCCCAGGGCCTCCTACGATGAGGACAATGCCCCAAACCCCTTGCCTAGGAAGCATCCTACACAGACGGCCAAAGCACCTGAACTGGTTCCTTTCAACCCCAAAGTTAGCAGTTTTAACAATCCCTGGATTTGTTTATTAAGGGAAAAAGCATGTCTGTACAATATAATGTAAGTTACATTTTTGTTATTCTCAATAATTCTAATGAAATGTTGTTTGAATAAACCAAAGAGATGTGTCTAAACAGCTTTTTTCTTAGAAAATGGTATCCAAGCTGTGGTGTGTGGTGCATCATTTTGGGAGTAGTTTAATCCACATTGTTCCTTTGATATTCTGGCAGCAAGGCGGAACACGTGGGCTTGACTCAAAATAAACTCCTGTACAGTGTTCACTGTAATGAAGAAACATGTCACCCAGGGAAACTGCATGACTCAGTTGTTCTTTAATTGTTCAAACAACAGAGCTTAATGGCACAGGCAAAAAATATGTTTTGGGTATGAGCATTCTTTTTAGTGGGCTAAATTCATTAGTGGCTTGTGTAAATTTCAGAATAGGAAATAGATGGAAAATTCTCATTTTATGAAAGAATGGATATGTCAGTTCACATTAACACTACAGATACCCTAATGTTACACGTTGCTGTAGTGCTAAAGGGAGTCTGTGAGGTTGTGCTTAATTGTATGTTAATAAGGGCAATCACAGCATCTGTCCTCTCAGTTGCTTCAGCTGTATCAGTGGTGAAGTAGTTCGCTGGAGCTGACCTGAGCTTAAAAACCTCTATTGACTGACTGACCCCTCTTCTTCACTCCTGATGATCCACAATGACCTTGGCCTAAAAAATCCATTAGTACTTTGGAGCAGGGTTTACCTGCTTTGCTGCTGCTCATGACAAATGCTGTTTTTCTGCAACAGTCTTCATGGTTGGCGACTTTGTGTGGGTGTGAGTGCAATACCGATTTAATGGGAAGCCTTTAGTCCCTGCAGATCCCGCCCGTTTCCTTTGGAAACATAGTAAGCTCTGCGTAATGCTGTGTTTCTTTGGTTTCCTGCTCCAAATTGATTGTATGTGAGTAAAAGTATCAGTGTTTTAACCACTTATGAAGCACTCGTGGATAATTGAAAATGTGTGCAAGTGAAATTGCGGTTAGCAGCTTTCCTGGCGCTGAAAGCAAACTGCGGATCAATATTTCCTCAACCACTTGCAAGGGTCAGAAAGCTGTGTGCTAGCTAGTTGGCTAAACAGACTAAAGCTTTGTTGCATTAATTTAAACTTTTATCTTTAAGCTTCAAGTAGAGTTTCTTGTCTAAAATGATGCATTTGTTTGTCTATAAGAAGCAGGAGACAAATTATTTTTTATTTTTTAATTTCCATGTTACAAATAAATACATAAATAAATGAAATACACTGAGTACCAGCTGTTTCTCTTCTTTGCTTTAGCATGGCAACAGTAATACACTCCACCGCTCATTATTTCCCTTGTAACAGCCAGACCTTTCATCTTATCTCTATAAGCAGCTCTCATTCTAATTATATTACTGTATATTTCACAGCAGGATTTGTTGCAAATTAAAAAGCCATCTAAACTCCCACAAACTATTAAGTATGTATATAAAAAGATTCTGTTTAACATTTTTCTTTAATTATTGCAGGTGTTTCTAATTTATAGGACTGAAAAAGACGCATTTCAACAGCAGCAACAAAAAGATAGCGGTCGTGATCAAATGGACCTGCTTTACGTGTTTCAAGCATAACATTTTATGTGCTTCCTCTATGGTGAAACCTGAAAGGCTCTGGATGTTTTCTGCATGCATTTTATCTAACGTGGTTTATCTTTATTGCCAATATCATTTATCCCTAATTATTATATTCATTCATGTTTAACATTATAATTATAATTTCTTTAATCATATCAAATCACATTATCATGGCATTACAAGTGAACGGAAAGGGAGTAATAGTTTGAAGTGACCTTTCAAGCATAGGTTTCTAATACAGTGAACTTCATTTGATCCAGGTGGACAAAGGCTGCCTCTATTTGTTTTCTGCATAATTCATTTCTATCTGGACTGCAATCTTCTCAAAGTCATTTTGATCCTCCATCAATTATTTACTGCATTTGTCAGTGATGATATCTGCTTGTTAACTGCATGCTAATAAAGTTTCCTGCTTCTGAGATTTAATGGTGATAACATTTCAACAGATAAAGGTCCAACAGCTTTTTCACAAGGTGATACTTCAAATGCCAATGAGACAAGGAAATATCATTTGTAAGTCTGAAGCTAAAATAATAATGTTGTTATTTACAGGGCTAGGCCCAGGATCTTATGATTCTGGAAAGCTATTAGGGCCATGTCTTTTTTCATGATTCCAAGCTGAATAATGTTAATCTGACTGGAATCTGTCTGGATGATTTATTAATTGGATGATGATGTAGTTACACTGTAGCAAAGCTTAGACTAGGTTCAGGTCCATGCAGTGCTAAAACCGTTTCCCTTCCCCTATAGGCTGTCTGGTTGCGTCTCACACTGTCTGGGAGCTCACCTGGTTTAGAAAGCAGCCAATATGCCAAAGGCTAGGGGCCTGGATTTGAGTCTGCTCTGGATCTTTCATTTCCTTTGTGTCATTGCCCCCACTCTCTCCCTGGTCTCCTGTTTGCTGTCTGCACCGGCCTGTCAGAAAAAGCCTGAAACTC